>NC_134268.1:188532140-188822140 GCF_031893055.1 Leptodactylus fuscus
ATACTATGGATGCGTCTGGTACTATGGATACGTCTGGTAATATAGATGCCTTTAGTACTATGGATGCGTCTGATACTATGGATGTGTCTGATACTATGGATGTGTCTGATACTATGGATGCGTCTGGTACTATGGATGCCTCTGGTACTATGGATGCGTCTGGTACTATGGATGCGTCTGGTACTATGGATGTGTCTGATACTATGGATGCGTCTGGTACTATGGATGCCTCTGGTACTATGGATGCCTCTGGTACTATGGATGCCTCTGGTACTATGGATGCGTCTGGTACTATGGATGCGTCTGGTACTATGGATGTGTCTGATACTATGGATGCCTCTGGTACTATGGATACATCTGGTAATATAGATGCCTTTAGTACTATGGATGCGTCTGATACTATGGATGTGTCTGATACTATGGATGCGTCTGGTACTATGGATGCCTCTGGTACTATGGATGCCTCTGGTACTATGGATGCGTCTGGTACTATGGATGCGTCTGGTACTATGGATACATCTGGTAATATAGATGCCTTTAGTACTATGGATGCGTCTGATACTATGGATGTGTCTGATACTATGGATGCGTCTGGTACTATGGATGCCTCTGGTACTATGGATGCCTCTGGTACTATGGATACGTCTGGTACTATGGATGCGTCTGGTACTATGGATGCGTCTGGTACTATGGATGCGTCTGGTACTATGGATGCGTCTGATACTATGGATGCCTCTGGTACTATGGATGCCTCTGATACTATGGATGTGTCTGATACTATAGATGCGTCTGGTACTATGGATGCCTCTGGTACTATGGATGCCTCTGGTACTATGGATGCCTCTGGTACTATGGATGTGTCTGATACTATGGATGCGTCTGGTACTATGGATGCCTCTGGTACTATGGATGCCTCTGGTACTATGGATGCCTCTGGTACTATGGATGTGTCTGATACTATGGATGTGTCTGATACTATGGATGCCTCTGGTACTATGGATGTGTCTGATACTATGGATGTGTCTGATACTATGGATGCCTCTGGTACTATGGATGCGTCTGGTACTATGGATGCGTCTGGTACTATGGATGCCTCTGGTACTATGGATGCTTCTGGTAATATAGATGCCTTTAGTACTATGGATGCGTCTGGTACTATGGATGCCTCTGGTACTATGGATGCGTCTGATACTATGGATGCCTCTGGTACTATGGATGTGTCTGGTACTATGGATGCCTCTGGTACTATGGATGCTTCTGGTAATATAGATGCCTTTAGTACTATGGATGCGTCTGGTACTATGGATGCCTCTGGTACTATGGATGCGTCTGATACTATGGATGCGTCTGATACTATGGATGCGTCTGGTACTATGAATGCGTCTGGTACTATGGATGCCTCTGGTACTATGAATGCGTCTGGTACTATGAATGTCTCTGGTACTATGGATGCGTCTGGTACTATGGATGCCTCTGGTACTATGGATGCGTCTGATACTATGGATGCGTCTGGTACTATGAATGCGTCTGGTACTATGGATGCCTCTGGTACTATGAATGCGTCTGGTACTATGAATGCCTCTGGTACTATGGATGCCTCTGGTAATTTGGAGGCTTCTGGTACTATAGATGCGTCTGATACTATGGATGCGTCTGGTACAATGGATGCCTTTAGTACTATGGATGCGTCCGGTACTATGGATGCCTCTGGTACTATGGATGCGTCTGGTACTATGAATGCGTCTGATACTATGGATGCCTCTGGTACTATGGATGCCTCTGGTACTTTGGATGCTTCTGGTAATATAGATGCCTTTAGTACTATGGATGCGTCTGGTACTATGGATGCGTCTGATACTATGGATGCGTCTGGTACTATGAATGCGTCTGGTACTATGAATGCCTCTGGTACTATGGATGCCTCTGGTACTATGAATGCGTCTGATACTATGAATGCCTCTGGTACTATGGATGCCTCTGGTAATTTGGAGGCTTCTGGTACTATAGATGCGTCTGATACTATGGATGCGTCTGGTACTATGGATGCCTCTGGTACTATGGATGCGTCTGGTACTATGGATGCGTCTGATACTATGGATGCGTCTGGTACTATGAATGCAGCTGATACTATGGATGCCTCTGGTACTATGGATGCCTCTGGTACTATGGATGCCTCTGGTACTTTGGATGCGTCTGATACTATGGATGTCTCTGCTACTATGGAAGCCTTTGGTAATTTGGACGCTTCTGGTACTATAGATGCGTCTGATACTATTGATGCGTCTGGTACTATGGATACGTCTGGTACTATGGATGCGTCTGGTACTATGGATGCCTCTGGAACTATGGATGCCTCTAGTACTATGGATGCGTTTGGTACTATGAATGCATCTGATACTATGGATGCCTCTGGTACTATGGATGTGTCTGATACTATGGTTGTGTCTGGTACTATGGATTCCTCTGGTACTATGGATACGTCTGGTACTATGGATGTGTCTGATACTATGGATGTGTCTGATACTATGGTTGCGTCTGATACTATGGATTCCTCTGGTACTATGGATTCATCTGATACTATGGATTCCTCTGGTACTATGGGTGCCTCTAGTACTATGGATACTTTTGATACTATGGATGCCTCTGGTACTATGGATGACTCTAGTACTATGGATGTGTCTGATACTATGGATGCCTCTGGTAATATGGAGGCCTCTGGTAATATGGATTCTCTCCTCTATGCCTGGAGGAGAAAAAGTTTCAACACAACACAGAAGGGGATTTTTCACAGTAAAAACAGTGAGGCTATGGAAGTCTCTGCCCCAGGAAGAGGTGATGGTGGATTCAATAAACAAGTTCAAAGAGGGTTAGACTAGACAATTAAAAGGTAAGTAATTTTTTCATATATAAATAAATGATTTGACAGATTTTTAAAGATTTCCTCTAACCATCTTAGTGGTGACATCTTTTGTCTCGCTCGGTTGCCAATGGATGTGACCATAATGGCAGGAACTTTCTATGGTCTGGGACTTGTCAGAAATGCAGCCTTGGTTTCCTTGGTTTACCTTCATTTGGTAAAAGGTAGCTTCTGAGAGAAAATCTACCATCAGGTTAATGCTCGACATGGCTGAGAGGAGGTCATCTCAGTGGATACCCGAATCGATATCTCTCTCCAGGGCGGATACCTCCAAACGGAGTTTGGCCACTACTTCGCTGGCTGCTATGCTCACTGATGCTTGGGCCAAGGAGGAAGCTTATATGCACCTTTAGTAGCCCTCCGACCTCCGATCCATAACATCCTGCAAATTGGAGCCATCTTCAGCAGGAACTACTGTGTGTTGCGACAGTTTACAAACTGAAATATCTATCTTAAGAGGGAATTCCCAGGAGCTGTGCTGTGACTCCGCTATGGGAAAAAGGGCTCTGAAGCGCCAGGAGGCATTGAATGGCCATTCCGGGAATCTCCATTCGGCCTCCATTCTTCTGACTATATCAGAACTGGCCCTGAAGGATCTAAGGGACCGGAAAGAACCTTCACCCGTGGACTCCTCATCCTGATCTTTGGCCCGGATTATCTTAAGTAGCTTGGGAATATTTTCCACCAGAAAAATCGGCTTCACGGGCTCTAGGGTATCCTCCTCAGAGGAAATTTCATCCACAATCTGCAGATCTTCCAGGGGTGGAAGGGACAGATGAGGGGAGTTTACGCGGGGTCTTTTTGATAAGTGAGAGATGGTTTCCTTCACTTCTTTCATTGATTCTTCCACAAATTCTTTCACCCATCCTACTACATCATGGATGGATGCGGCGGGTCTGAAACCGAAATCCTGCCCCTTCCTCCAGACTGACAAAATATGCCACAAACAACAAAATGAAATGTGAAACTATATGAAATGAAATGAAATATGAACTATATGAAATATATAGGAGGTTTCTCCACCTATCCAAGGGAAACCTAGAAAAAATATGCGCTGGAAGCGCTTGCAAAACACCGGGTCGGGCCTCACAGCGGCCGGCGCGACCCGGAAGTGACCAGCAAAAAGGTTCCTCCCTTCCCCTCCAGGGGAACACAAGATTCCTACTTGCAAATAAGGGAGACAATCCCCAGAGGGCATGCAGGAACGATGCACGCCGGACAGCATGGCAAGAACCCAAAGACCCCGAAGCAAGAGGAGCCAGGAGCCCTATGCCGACACAACACTGGAGGGGAGAGGACCCCCCGTAAGTAACAGGAGGAGTGAAGGCATAAAAGTTTTAAAAGTTTTAAAAGGGTTGAGGCAGAGACCTCTCCCTCCAACTGTCCTGGTCACAGGACAGAAAAAAAACACAGGGAGGGGGAGGTCTCTCTGGCCCCTTATAAGGGGGGGAGTCTGTTGGCCAATTAAACTTTTCCACCTGTCCTAACAGTACACAGGAGCAGGAATACCCCATCTTGTGCTGCTGTTGGGCATAGGGGTAAAAATGCTTTCCATAGGATAGCTCCTTTATTCCATAATTCTTCACATAGACCTTATGCATGGAGAAAGTTCTCAGACCCATTCAAGCTTTGCCACATTTTGTTATATTGAGGTCTTATTCTATAATGTATAATATGTTTCTTTTGTCATCAAGTTATATTTACTATCTCATAATATGAAAGTGAATCAGGTTCCCGGTAATTGTCTATTATTACTGTTATTAGTAATAATAATTTTTATCATAAAAACTTGAGACCGTTATTGCTATAAAGTGCGTCTCAACAAAGTCCTGAGATGAGTCTGAACTAGAGATGAGCGAGTACTGTTCGGATCAGCCGATCCGAACAGCACGCTCGCATAGAAATGAATGGACGTAGCCAGCACGCGGGGGGTTAAGCGGCCGGCCGACATCAAAGCGGAAGTACCAGGTGCATCCATTCATTTCTATGGAGCATGCTGTTCGGATCGGCTGATCCGAACAGTACTCGTTCATCTCTAGTCTCAACTTCTTATGTAAATAGAGTATACTTAGTGTCTTATTTTATAACAATTTATAACAAACCCAATTTTGTATTGTATGGAGACTCCATATACAGTAATATCAATGTACATGTACAGCTGGTGTATGTATATATATATATATATATATATACATACAGTCCTATGAAAAAGTTTGGGCACCCCTATTAATCTTAATCATTTTTAGTTCTAAATATTTTGGTATTTGCAGCAGCCATTTCAGTTTGATATATCTAATAACTGATGGACACAGTAATATTTCAGGATTGAAATGAGGTTTATTGTACTAACAGAAAATGTGCAATATGCATTAAACCAAAATTTGACCGGTGCAAAAGTATGGGCACCTCAACAGAAAAGTGACATTAATATTTAGTAGATCCTCCTTTTGCAAAGATAACAGCCTCTAGTCGCTTCCTGTAGCTTTTATTCAGTTCCTGGATCCTGGATGAAGGTATTTTGGACCATTCCTCTTTACAAAACAATTCAAGTTCAGTTAAGTTTGATGGTCACCGAGCATGGACAGCCCGCTCTCAAATGATCTGAAAACAAAGATTGTTCAACATAGTTGTTCAGGGGAAGGATACAAAAAGTTGTCTCAGAGATTTAACCTGTCAGTTTCCACTGTGAGGAACATAGTAAGGAAATGGAAGACCACAGGGACAGTTCTTGATAAGCCCAGAAGTGGCAGGCCAAGAAAAATATCAGAAAGGCAGAGAAGAAGAATGGTGAGAACAGTCAAGGACAATCCACAGACCACCTCCAAAGAGCTGCAGCATCATCTTGCTGCAGATGGTGTCACTGTGCATCGGTCAACAATACAGCGCACTTTGCACAAGGAAAAGCTGTATGGGAGAGTGATGAGAAAGAAGCCGTTTCTGCAAACACGCCACAAACAGAGTCGCCTGAGGTATGCAAAAGCATATTTGGACAAACCAGCTGAATTTTGGAAGAAGGTCCTGTGGACTGATGAAACAAAGATTGAGTTGTTTGGTCATACAAAAAGGCGTTATGCATGGCGTCCAAAAAATAACAGCATTCCAAGAAAAACACTTGCTACCCACTCTAAAATTTGGTGGAGGTTCCATCATGCTTTGGGGCTGTGTGGCCAATGCCGGCACCGGGAATCTTGTTAAAGTTGAGAGTCGCATGGATTCCACTCAGTATCAGCAGATTCTTGAGAATAATGTTCAAGAATCAGTGACGAAGTTGAAGTTACGCCGGGGATGGATATTTCAGCAAGACAATGATCCAAAACACCGCTCCAAATCCTCAGGCATTCATGCAGAGGAACAATTACAATGTTCTGGAATGGCCATCCTAGTCCCCAGACCTGAATATCATTGAACATCTGTGGGATGATTTGATGCTCGGCGACCATCAAACTTAACTGAACTTGAATTGTTTTGTAAAGAGGAATGGTCCAAAATACCTTCATCCAGGATCCAGGAACTGATTAAAAGCTACAGGAAGCGACTAGAGGCTGTTATCTGTGCAAAAGGAGGATCTACTAAATATTAATGTCACTTTTCTGTTGAGGTGCCCATACTTTTGCACCGGTCAAATTTTGGTTTAATGCATATTGCACATTTTCTGTTAGTACAATAAACCTCATTTCAATCCTGAAATATTACTGTGTCCATCAGTTATTAGATATATTAAACTGAAATGGCTGCTGCAAACACCAAAATATTTAGAACTAAAAATGATTAAGATTAATAGGGGTGCCCAAACTTTTTCATAGGACTGTATATATATATATATATATATATATATATATATATATATATATATATATATATATTACATTGTATAGTGATATTTCCCAAATATATTCCTATAATGGCCATAATGTGATATAACTGGTAGATAAAGCTACAGAAAAACAGATTTTAAAGGAAGCAACACAAAAAGACAGAACTATTTCACAAATGAAAAGCCCAAAATTACATTTTAAGTAATATCCACCCTGTTACTCTGCAGAGGGCACTCTCTCCTTTCTTGAAATCATATCTGGGAACAGAAAACTGCTTAAAATTATATTTTCTCCATTTCCAATATAGAAGGCTTGTAATGCTTATCATTTTAATGTATATGATAATTTCTCCTGCTCAAAAAATCTATCTATCCATCCATCCATCCATCCATCCATCCATCCATCCATCCATCCATCCATCTATCGGTATCTATCTATCGGTATCTATCTATCTATCTATCTATCTATCTATCTATCTATCTATCTATCTATGATAGATAGCTTGTAATGCTTATCATTTTAATGTATATGATAATTTCTCCTGATCAAAAAATCTATCTATTCATCCATCCATCCATCCATCCATCCATCCATCTATCTATCGGTATCTATCTATCTATCTATGAAAAATAATTGCAGCAGCACCAGCAAATCTGGGGATTATCGCACAAATTGTACAGCAGAATTCCCTCTCTTGGCAAAAGGGGTGCAATAGAAAAAACAATCCGTCTGTCAGCAACTTGTATGGATGGAAAATGTCCTTTTATTGAAAAAAGCAGTACACCACGTATCAGTCCACACTGGGACCTTCCTTCCTTCCTTTCTTTTCTTTCTTTCTTTTTTTTTTCTTTCTTTCTTTCTTTCTTTCTTTCTTTCTTTCTTTCTTTCTTTCTTTCTTTCTTTCTTTCTTATCCGTCTATCTATCTATCTATCTATCTATCTATCTATCTATCTATCTATCTCATATCTATCTATCTAATCCATCTATCTATCTATCTATCTATCTATCTATCTATCTATCTATCTATCTATCTATCTCATATCTATCTATCTATCTATCTATCTATCTATCTATCTAATCCGTCTATCTATCTATCTATCTATCTATCTATCTAATCTATCTAATCTGTCTCTATTTATCTATCTATCTAATCCGTCTCTATCTATCTATCTATCTATCTATCTATCTATCTATCTATCTATCTATCTAATCTATCTCTATCTAATCTGTCTCTATCTATCTATCTATCTATCTATCTATCCTATCTATTTAATCCGTCTGTCCGTCTATCTATCTATCTATCTATCTATCTATCTATCTATCTCATATCTATCTATCTCATATCTATCTATCTAGCTATCTCATATCTATCTATCTAATCTATCTATCTATCTCATATCTATCTATCTATCTATCTATCTATCTATCTATCTATCTATCTTCTATCTATCTATCTATCTATCTATCTCATATCTATCTATCTATCTATCTATCTATCTATCTATCTATCTATCTATCTATCTATCTTCTATCTATCTATCTATCATCTATCTATCTATCTATCTATCTATCTATCTATCTATCTCCTATCTCTCTCTCTCTCTCTCTCTCTATCATAATGTGTAATATACAGAAGGTTTTCACCTTCCTTATAATTGCTGATGATACTTGGAGAGGAAACATTGACTAAAGGCAAACAACAACCCTGGCTATAAATGCTTTGGAATCCCAGGGTAAGAGTGCGATGGTTTCTGAGGCCACTTACTGAGACAATGAAGTATATTCACCCAAGAAAACATCATGAAAAAATTACCATAACAGAGAGAGAAAAAACTGAATGTGGAGAAATAGGTTTAGTAGAGTAGATGAGAAATAGAGTAGATGAGCAAAATAAGCAGTTTTAGGCTTTACCTCCACGTAGCAAAATACAGCAGAAAAAAGTTCAGTGTTTTTCATGATGATTTCACAAAGTTTTCCTCTGCGGACTTTCTGCCCTATTATACCTATATGGAAAATACCATTGTTTCTGCAGGCATAATAGACATGCTGTGATTTTCTGCTGCAGATTTTTTTCTGCTGTGTGAACCCTGTGCAACAATACTGTGATATACATGGAACACATTATTCTAACATTACAGAGGACCCTAAATATGTCACTTTTTACTTTGACATTTAGGCCGGGGCCCCATGGGCCGGAAAAAGAATTGCTGCAGTAGAAACGCCGCGGGGAAAATCGCAGTATTATACAGTAACTGCAAAGTATGGGATTCTTGTGAATCCCATACCCACTTTGCGGTAAAAACCGTGGTGCGGACACGCCACGATTTCCAAAACTGCTACCATTTTGGAAATCGAAGCATGTCAATTATATCTACGGAAACGCCGGCGGCTTTCTCCATAAATATAATTGTAACAGAAAGTCCGCAGAGAAAAACCCTGCAAACTTTCTGTTTAAAGCGCTGCAGGAAGAACCGTGATGTGTTGCCGCCACAGTTTTTCCTGCAGCGTTTTATAGCTGCAGGATGTCCCGTGGGGCCTTAGCTTTACTTTGGCTTTGTTTGTTATAGAAAGCTTTAAATTGGATAGATAGGTTCCTAGGAGCCATAAGAGTGTTATGCACTATGTTTAAGCCAATTTAAAGTATGGTTTGTACCGAACCCCAATATGAAGGGTGGAACCACTGTGGGTGGGGCTAGAGGTGGGGCTTAAGTTACCTAAATTCAACATGGTGTACTATGCAAGCGGCAGATATTTGCTCTCCTCCAGCTTGTTGAATTGTTGGAAATATGCACAAGTTCCTATTGTAACACTATGATGGTGCCCTCTTCAACAGGTTAAGGGGAGTGCTCTATGCTAGTCCTTGGAGAGATCAATGTTATGCCCTTGGAAACGTCACTGCACAGTTTTACTGTAATGTCTTTAGTGTGGACACAATACATTGTAAAAGACATTTTATTTGACTCTGTTCTGTTTTTCTCATTTGATTTGTTTAGATGGTGTAAGTCAAGTAGCCATGATGGGGGTTTGTTAGCCAATTCTTAGTTGTTGGACTATAGCAGGGGTAGGGAACGTACGGCTCTCCAGCTGTTGCAAAACTACAACTCCCAGCATGCATACTTGCTCTGCTGTTCTTGGAACTCCCATGGACGTGAATGGAGCATGCTGGGAGTTGTAGTTTCACAGCAGCTGGAGAGCCGAAGGTTCCCTACCCCTGGACTATAGGTTATTTGTGCATCACTACACACACCAGCACCACCCCTTTATATAATGATTGATGCTCATGGACCCCCGTATGAAGTCACAACATTCTACATGTGCAAAAATTCATACACGTAGCCATTTTTTTTAAAGTTCTCATCCCAATATAGCAACAACATTGTCTGCAGTGATTTTAGAGACATTATCAGTCACTGTCCCATATCGGGCTCCTAATCTACGTTCCCTATGTTACCTATCAGTATGTCTTTTGGTGGGTACCTGGAGGAAACCCACACAGACATTTGGACAACATACAAACTCCATGCACATGTTGTCCTTGGTTAGATTGAAACCTAGGGCTTCAGTGTTGCAAGGGTCTGGAGAGGTTGTAATGTGCACTATGGATCACTATTTTTACATTGGATGAAATTGGGTTGCTGATACAGTCTCTTTAAAATTCTTTTGCACAGAGGCAATACTATTCATTTACCACATTCTGCCATATAACCCCTCTCAGTAGCATATTGATTGGGTATACTAAAATCAACATAAGGGGTGGGCGAGGCACATCATAATGAACTGGGTTCAACCCAAAATTCATCAAAAGTTCAGTCTTGAACCTTTGACACTTTTTGACTGGACTGTTAAAATGTCATGTAGTTGAGTAATAATTTGGGTTCAATGTTATTATATGGGGTTTGAGTATATGGACAATGGGGCTTTTATAAAGGCCCCATCCCTTGCACAGCTCACTCCTTCTTTTGCTTTGACATACTTTTCACAAATCATTGTGTGAAAGGCTCTTCTAGGTTGACATTTCTGTGTATGTGCATTGATTTATGTACTATTTATATGGTAATGGTATTTTGTCCTGTCCATGTATGAGTAGAGATATGCAATGCAAACAGACTCATACTGAGCTGAATTTGACCCGAATATTCAAAATTATCCATTATTTTACAAAAATGAGAAAATGGAAATTTGTCTTGGGCGAACTAAAATAGCCAGTGCAAGTTTCTCCACTGGATCTATTTTACGGTAAGGTTTCCAGTTCTGTTTGCATTTTTGCCATGTGTTGGTGCACTGTGTTCCCCTTTGTGCCATCTTCTTGTATTAAAGTTTTGCTTGACACAGGTGGACATGAAAATGATGGGTCTATCCAGTGGCTGTTCATTTTGATCAGCTGACAGCCGGCTGCGCTTATCTGTAATAATGCCACTGGCTGCGCTAAAGACACTTTCGGAAAGCACGCTGGCGGCAGGGCAGGAAAGCACCTCCAATGCGTACAGCACAAGTTCCAGCCACAAATCCAACTTGGAGACCCAATAAGTATAGGGCGCAGAGGAAGTGGAGAGGACAGGGCTGGGGTCGGCCAGGTACTCCCGCAATGTGCGCCTATACTTGTCCATCCTGGTGACACTGGGCCCCTCAGTAGCGGTAGTTTGGCGAGTGGGTGCTATTAACGTGTCCCAGACCTTGGAGAATGTGCCCCTGCCAGATGTGGACTGGATGGCAGTTGTTTGCAAGTTTGTGAGGGACACCCCTAATACAAGCTGGTTTGCACGTATATAGCAGGAGGTAACTGCTCTGTATTCCTGCAAATTTGTGGGGGGACACCCCAAAGAAAAGCTGGTTTGCATGTATGTAGCAAGAAGTAACTGCTGTGGATTCCTGCTATTTTGTGTGGGGACACCCCTAACAAAAGCTGGTGTGCACATATATAGCAACAAGTAACTGTTCTATATCCCTGTTTTCCACCATCCATGGAAAGCTGGACTCCTGTCCTTGCAGTGTATAGCTCTGAGAAGAGCTGTTGTTGTTCTTCGGTTTTTCCCTGCCTATCTGAAGCTAATGCCTACCTAGCCCTCAGCAAATATGTCTCTCTCCCTATCTCTCATCGCGAAATGACACGAATATGGCGGCGGCTGTTCTTATGAATGGGAGGGCACATGTTTTCGGCAGCCAATGGGTTTTTTCAATTTTTTTTCACTGCCTCCGTTGTCGTAATTCCTGTCCCACGTCCCCTGCATAGTTATTGGTGCAAAAAATGCGCCAGGGAAGGTGGGAGGGGATACAAATTTTTACTGCGTATGCCGCGTGGTATTCGATTGGGAACAAATACCTCGAACGGCCTGATATTCGATCCAATACCTATTCGATCGAACTAGCAAAGACGAGCCTGCTGCAGAACCAGCGTTGATTTGCCGCAGGCTCGTCTTTGCTAGTTGGGAGAGCTGGCAGCTTGCGGTTATGAGGGAGCTGACTCTCTTTCTCATAGGAATGAATTGACCAGTGTTGATTGGCCAGTGTACAGCATTCGGCCAATCAACACTGGTCCTGCCAGAGGCTCGTCTGTGAGGAGGCGGAGTCTAAAATCGGACCACTATGGAAACTGCTGTGGTCCGATCTTAGACTCCGCCTTCTCACAGACGAGCCTCCGGCGGAACCAGCGTTAATTGGCCGAATGCTGTACACTGGCCAATCAACGCTGGTCAATTCATTCTTATGAGAAAAAGTCAGCTCCCTCGTAACAGCAAGCTGCCAGGTCTCCTGACTAGCAAGGACGAGCCTGCGGCAAATCAATGCTGGTTCTGCAGCAGGCTCATCCTTGCTAGTCAGGAGAGCTGGCAGCTTGCTGTTATGAGACAGCTGACTTTTTATCAGCACAACTGCAAGCACTGTGCAGTTAAAGCGCACGGACCCAATAGACTATAATGGGGTCCATGCGCTTTAACTGCACAGCGCTCCTCCTAAACACTCTCCTTCTGCAATTCGTGGACTTGGTGACTCTCCTTTATTCGAATAGTGGTTTCCCCTGAAACGAGCATTTTTTCCCATAGACTATATTGGGATTCGATATTCGATCGAGTAGTCGAATATTGAGGCTCTACTCGAAACGAATATCGAATATTTCACTGTTCGCTGATCTCTGGTGTTGGACCCTAAGCGCCCCAGTCCAACATTGCATCAGGCTTTATATAAGCCTGTGTGGGAAATGTCTCTTCTGCAAGGAGAGACAAAAGCCCAAGGATTTCAAGTTTTATAGTAAGTTCCCTGCAGGATCAGTTCAAAGCTAAGACTATTAGTGTGTAGCAAAATCTGTACTAAATATGCATAGGGCATAATAATTGAGTTATTTACCTGCAACATAATTCACGAGTGCAAACTAATAAGTCAAATGAACCGACATTAATGCATTTTTTGTCTCTTGAATGGGTTTTGATTTGAACGTTTAGTTGTATCACATGGGACACATTTATAGTTGTTTTTTGTTCGTTATTATTTTTTTTGGAACATTTTATGGATTCTTTCCCATTAATTATCTCCATGAGCTTGCACATGAATGCTTTTTTATAGTGGGCACCCAGCTGCAAAATTCAATGTTGCATAAAAGCGCAACAAATATAGTAATTAAAGTAATCCCTATGAAATGTTCAGTATTTTGCTGGGGTTAATTTGCTTTGTTTAATTAATTCAATGATTGTACGTAGTGCACTGACCCGCGCGTACTAAGCTATTCTAGGCACTAGGCGCCTGTACATAGGGCTAGATTGGGGTGGAGAACTATTATGGCTTTATAGACAGCCTATAGAACATACCGTCCAAATATTTCTATGTATTAGCCCTATTAAGGCACGTTTCGATGTATTTTCAAGACATTTGAGATTTCACGTACTTCAGCATACTAGTTGGGTTTTACCCGTACTGTGCCGACTTTTGTATTTTCCCAGGTTGACGCCACAATTTGTTTGGCAGCTTCGAACATTATATCCTCAGTTTTAGAGTGTATAAGTTCCTATATATGTTTAACTTTTGTTCCTTCAAACTTTTTTTGTGGCCAGATTTCATGAAAATTGAGAACTCGGTACCGCAACATGCATCTCTGTGAGCTTTGGGTATATTTAGATATATTTCCTTGATCTCCAGTGGATTTATTTTGATATATTCCAATTCTGACTACAGCCGGTTGCTGAGAGACGCCGTGTAGGAAGAATCACGCAGCGCTGACAGAGCATAAGCAAGTGGATCAACGCAGTCATAAAAATGTGAATGCCTTGCCAGGGACTAATAATATCAAACATATCAAAGTTTTCAAATAATCTTCCAAGTAGACTTCGGAGACATTCGGCATTATTAAAACAAAAAGTGTGAATCTACTAAAAATATAACTTAAGGCTGAGGCCCCACGTTGCGGAAATGCAGTTTTTTGTTGTTGCAGATTTTGTTGTGGTTTTTTGAGCCAAAGCCAAGAATGGCTACAGAGAGAATAGGAAATATATAGGAAGTTCTAATACTTCTCCCTTCTGCTCAATCCACTGCTAGATTTGGCTCAAAAATCGCAACAAGTCAGCGGCTTCAGGATCCGGGACGTCACAGCTGGTGAGGAGTTTCACTTTGAGATGACAGCCCAACAGAAGGACCGGGGACAGGTGAGGACGCCGGGGACAGGTGAGGACGCCGGGGACAGGTGAGGACATCGGGGACAGGTGAGGACATCGGGGACAGGTGAGGACATCGGGGACAGGTGAGGACGCCGGGGACAGGTGAGGACGTCGGGGACAGGTGAGGACGCCGGGGACAGGTAAGGACATCGGGGACAGGTGAGGACACCGGGGACAGGTGAGGACATCGGGGACAGGTGAGGACATCGGGGATAGGTGAGGACACCGGGGACAGGTGAGGACACCGGGGACAGGTGAGGACACCGAGGACAGGTGAGGACATCGGGGACAGGTGAGGACGCCGGGGACAGGTGAGGACGCCGGGGACAGGTGAGGACATCGGGGACAGGTGAGGACACCGGGGACAGGTGAGGACACCGGGGACAGGTAAGGACATCGGGGACAGGTGAGGACATCGGGGACAGGTGAGGACACCGGGGACAGGTGAGGACACCAGGGACAGGTGAGGACACCGGGGACAGGTGATTTTTTTTTTCACCTCCCTTGGCCTAATTAAGAAATATTTTACATGCCCAGACAACCTCTTTAAGGATTTTTACTTTAACGAAGTAAAACTTGAAGAAAAAACGAATCTAATCTAATTTTGATAACAATTTAATCATATCGGCCCAGTGAATACATTTTTCAGGTTATTTAACACACACTTAACATTGCTTTTTTTTTTTCCTTCCCAGAAGAAGTAAATAAAAGATTATCAATGAGATATATCTACCCCCAAATAGTGCCATTAAATACTACAAACAAAAAACAAGCTCTTAAAGGGTTATAAAAAAAGTTATGGGGCTTGGTATGATGACAGATATACGTAAAAAGTGGTTTGGTCTTCAAGGCCTAAAACAGATTGTCACTAAATGGTTAAAGGGAAACTGTCACCTAAAACAGCAGCATTACTAAATCTGGTTTCCTAGCCCTCCATGAAACCCTGTGTCTAACTCCTTGTTGGTAGAAAGGACTGTTGATAGGATTAGTGAAGAGGTCTGCATGAGCAATGCCATAGTCTTACCCCTCGTTCACATCTGCATTTGGTAATCAGTTCGGGGAGTCTGCATGGGGACCCCCCCAAACGGAATACTAAACCCATTGGCAAGTGGTGTGCAGTGAAAGAACACGGACCCTATAGACTATAATGGGGGCCGTGTGCTCTTCACACGGAACATGCGGACAGAAAAGTACTTGATGATCTACTTTCATGTCCGCATGATCCGTGCAGGCAGCACGCGGAGAGCAAACGGACCCTATTATAGTCTTTGGGGTCCGTGTGCTTTCACTGCACCACACTTGCCAATGTGTTAGGTATTCTGTTGGGGGGTCTCCATGCGGACTCCCCGAACGGATTAACAAATGCAGAAGTGAATGAGGGGTTAGTCATAGTACCACCATAGTCTTTGCATACTTGACCATATACTGTGTTTGAGCCAGGAAAGTGGGGAATAAACTGTATGGTAAATTATAGTAAAATATTTAAAAATTTTGTAAAATGTGTAAAATGTACATGTGTAAAATGTAGTTAGCCATTGAGTTCAATGGCTTTTTTGTATAACGCGCGTCTTTTTGCACGCGACAGCATGATAGTACTTAAAGGGGTATTCCCCCGTCTCATACTCACCATTCTTCACTGCTGTAAAATCTTCTTTCTTCCTGGTTTTTTGCATCATTTGGTGGGCAGGGTTTCACATGCAACCTGCTGTTTAGCTCTGCCCCCAAATTAGCATATAGCTCCGCCCACCGCATAGCATGATCCTATTCGGCGGCTGAAGGGCCTGTGATTTCATCAAAGGTCCTCAAAAAACACTATATGCACAATATTGGACTATGAAGTAAAGGCAGGAGCAACTCCATTCTGTGTTACATACAGAGACTGCCTGTCTCTGCCATAATGAACACAATTGAATTAGCTAGCCGGATAACTGGGAGAACAGAAGACGAGTTCAGAAATGAAAGCAGCTCCTCTCCCCTATCTGAGAGCAGGAAGCTAGGTCATGTGGTGCAGACACAGAAATAGCTAGATACACAGGCTCGCTCCTGTGCACTTAGTCCCTCCTCCCTCCTCCCTGAGAGCAGCAGATACATCACTTGACTCATGAGCAGCTAAGTCACGGCTGTGTCAACAATGAATTGAATAAAGTAAGATAGTGGACAAACAAAGTAGTTTTGCTGAAGCAATGTATTTAGGAAAAGTCTTACATCCACATTAACCAGCAGTATAGATAGGATCCTTGTGATGGGACAACCCCTTTAAGGGTTAAACAAGGAGCACTGTGCCACAGTTCTGGGGCCACTGTATAAAAACAGATTGCAAGAGACTCAACATATTTAGGAGAAGATCCCCGCACACTTTATAAAGCCACCTTATGGCAGCACATACAATGCATACAGCTCCGTAACATTGAGCCATAACTGATTTATAAGATTTTGATTCTATCCACATATTCATTGCCGTCTTTACACTTCATTATACTAGGAGACACTTTAAGGATGCGTGCCGGTTACGAAGATCTGTGACTTGTTTGTATTTATGCTGTTACTTCAGGAGCTAATGAAAAATTCTTTGGATCAAGCTATACAAAATCTTCTTCTATACCTCAATATCTGCCAACATTTCATGAATTCTAAACAAGTGACATCTAAGGTTCTTTTGTAGCGCACATTTAAGAGAAAGATGATTGTATTTCCGCATTATATTGGAATGAGAAAGCAACTAAAAATTCAGCGCACTGTCGGCTGTCCCAATCTGTGCCTGGTGTAAAGCGCTATCGGTCCCAGTAAAGTAGCGCTTTACAGTCAGAAGGGCGTTTCTGACAGTTAGCCATGGATGCCCTTCTGCCCAGCAGTGCCTATCGCGCTGTGCTCTAAAACTGGGGAGGAACGCCCCCTCCCCTCCTGATAATACTCGTCTATGGACGAGCTGTGTGAGCAGAGGGAGGGGGTGTTCCTCCCCGCTCCACAGTACAGCGCGATAGGCGCTGCCGGGCAGAAGGGCGTCCCTGGCTAACTGTCAGAAACGCCCTTCTGACTGTAAAGCGCTAGGGTACCGGGACCGATAGCACTTTACACCGGGCACAGATCGGGAAAGCTGACAGTGCGCTGAATTCAGTGCACTGTCAGCTTTCCAGCAGTATATAAAACTGCCTGTGCCCAATCTGATGAAAGGTCCTCTTTAAGGGTTTACGTTAGAAATTGTGATAGGCTTGTCTGAAAAGATGCATCTTTAGTTTGCGTTTGAAGCTGTAGAAATTGGGAGTTAATCTGATTGTCCGGGGTAGAGCATTCCAGAGAAGTGGTGCAGCTCGGGAGAAGTCTTGTATACGAGCGTGGGAGGTTCTGATAATAGAGGATGTAAGTGTTAGGTCATTGAGTGAACGGAGAGCACGGGTTGGGCGGTAGACAGAGATGAGGGAGGAAATGTATGGAGGTGCAGCATTATGGAGAGCCTTGTGGATGAGAGTGATAACTTTATATTTTATTGTATTCAGATGCCTGTACACAATGCCAACACAAAGCAGGAAGTATCAGAGTCACATACAGTATATATATATATATATATATATATATATATATAGGCAGTCCAATCAGGGTTAATTCAGGGCGGGTTCTAATCAGTATAAACAGATGATGAGTCTCAGGAGTAGGTTCAACACAATAGTCCAGCAGACAACTATTCAACGAGCTGAATAGCTCAGCAAACAAGGAGACACATAACAAGGCACCAGGACACAGGTTCAAATCCTGACAGCTGCTTTGTTTTCCTGCTATGTGAGCTTATTCCTCCCATTGTTTACATAACGCTGCTATAACCACGGACCTGTGAGACAGGACAAGTGATGTCACTTACTCAGTGGTGACAGGACAATCTGTTCAGGTAATTGCAGTATCTCCCTATGTAATCATACAGATATCTGATCTGCATAAGTATTGTGATACCTCAGTGTCCCATTCAGCAAGAGGGATGGGGAGAAAAATACAGAAAGTGAAAAGAAGACTGCAGGCAGAGTGCTGAAACACTGAGAGGAAAAAACCCCTTTAACTACTTGTAATTTTCTTGCAAGAGCCACATCCTCCTTACCACATCCCTATATATATTGAGCTATCTGGGGACCAGTGGAGGTCCATCACTGAGATCATCACTGCTATCTATCTATCTATCTATCTATCTATCTATCTATCTATCTATCTATCTATCTATCTCCTATCTATCTATCTATCTATCTATAGCCCAAGTGTAACGTTTTTCACAAAAACATACCCAAATTAAATTTTGTAAACAATTAAAAGTTAAATATTTCTGCAAATCTAAATAATTACAAAAAATTACATTGTTTTAAAGATTTTCTCCAGCCATGTTGGTGGTGCCAGTCTCTTGTCTTGATAGGTTGCCAATGGGTATGACTATGAATAGACACGACCATGAACTTTGTTTTTAATCTAAAATTAATCTGAGGTGAAATGCTTTCATTTGTACAAGAAACCAATTAAAGTGTTTGAAAGGAAAGCATAAGGGTAATGCTGTAGTTCATTAAGCTTCCATTGTTTTTTCTTGGCACTATAATATGCAAACTCAACATCTGTTTTTCTCTGTAGAAACAAAATATCAAAATACACAAAGCATAAAAACATTCTAGGAATATTGCTCTCATGTGGGGATCACGGGAACCAGCTTGTGCTTAAAACTTGTGAAGCTTAACTCCATCTCAAGTGCCTATTTGTTTTGTAAACATATTTTAATTATGTAATATTTGTTTTTTTCATTTTACAGGTTTCATTTGATTTTTATTACTTTTTTAATGTTTATAAAGACAAAAGTTTTTCTGTAACATGATATTATGGTGAAGTAGCAAAAGTTTCCATGATTTATTTTATAGAAACCAGATATTGACAGATTTAACAACTACGCGCACCAGGATGTTCTTGAGGGTGTGCAGAGGGTGCAGTCGCGCCAGGCCAGGAGCCTTAGGGTTTCGGAGCCTTATAGGCAGGAGCATAATTTGAGGGGGTGCAGAGTGTCCAGTTGCCCCAGGACCCAGGAGCCTTAGGGGGCCCATAAGCACTGGCATCAGTATTGAGATTGTAGCTTCCATCTGGCCCATAAGCCAAGGAGAGCCACAGATTACCCCAACCACACTAAGGTGGATTAAACTCCTTAGCACCCGTAACCATCACTATCAAGAATTCACTGTAGGGCTGAGGAAGGGGCCCCAGAGAAAAGATTTCACCGGGACCCACAAGACTTTAGTTACACCACTGCCTGGCAGCATTGCCCATGATCAGAGATTACTCTGATCATGGGCATTTAACCACTCAGATGCCATGATCAATTGCGACCACAAACTCTCAGTGGTTACTTTTACTTTCCCTATGAGAATCTGCAATGGGGCAGCCCCCTGTGGAATGATCGTGGGAGCCATCTGAATTCCATGACAGCTGTAAGTCTTCTGAAGGATCCGAGTCCAGAGAAAAACTCTGCAGACTTTCTGTGAAAAGCGCTGCGGGAAAAAACGCAATGTGTTTCTGCTGTGGTCTTTTACAGTGTGTTTTGCCTTAGTTATACAGTATGAGAGAGAAGGTCAGGACTGGACTGGTAATATCTTCATGGGATACTATTTTATCTCTATATCTCTATATATCTAAATCTCTAATCTCTATAATAAGGATCTCTCTAATCTGTGACTAGCTGTTCCAGCTGCTAGGACTTGTAGTTTCGCAAATCTAGAGAGTTGCAAGTTTGTAAGCACTGCTCTAGATACATCTATCTATCTATCTATCTATCTATCTATCTATCTATCTATCTAACTATCTACATATATTATTTCAGATAGTTGACAATACCATAGCATATTTGTGCCTGGCTTTGTCGTACTGTAGAATGTATATGCTTTAGAGAAGTGAACTGCTACTGACATCACATCATACAACCCATTCCATGTGACTTACAGTACAACTATAAGGGCAAAATCTTGCTAAAGCAGTTTTGCAGCCAAACTGTTACTCTTAATATAGTTAATAATCAATATTTTAAATCTTATATTAAATCAATACTTTAAATCTTTCCAAATGTTTTGCATATAGTTAGCAGAATGTAGCATACAGCAGAATGTGATCCTGACGTTACCACTAGAGATGTGCGAACAGTGTTCTATCGAACTCATGTTCGATCGGATATTAGGCTGTTCGGCATGTTCGAATCGAATCGAACACCGCGTGGTAAAGTGCGCCATTACTCGATTCCCCTCCCACCTTCCCTGGCGCCTTTTTTGCTCCAATAACAGCGCAGGGTAGGTGGGACAGGAACTACGACACCGGTGACGTTGAGAAAAGTAGGCAAAACCCATTGGCTGCCGAAAACATGTGACCTCTAATTTAAAAGAACAGCGCCGCCCAGGTTCGCGTCATTCTGAGCTTGCAATTCACCGAGGACGGAGGTTTCCGTCCAGCTAGCTAGGTCTTAGATTCTGGGTAGGCAGGGACAGGCTAGGATAGGAAGGAGAAGACAACCACAACAGCTCTTGTAAGAGCTAAATTCCAGGGAGAAGCTTGTCAGTGTAACGTGGCACTGACGGGCTCAATCGCCGCAACCCAGCTTTCCCAGGATCCTGAATGGAATACACTGTCAGTGTATTCCCGTATACCCGATATATACCCCCGATACCCGTTCCAACGGTGTGCCCCCCCACCTTCACCCCAGAAATACCCTGCAAGTCCCCTAGCAATAGAATTGGGGCTATATACACCCACTATTTTTGCTACTGCCATATAGTGCCATTGTCTGACTGGGAATTCAAAGAATATATTGGGGTTACGTGCACCCACAATTTTTACTACTGGTATACAGTGCCAGTTTCTGACTGGGAATTCAAAGAATATATTGGGGTTATAAATACCCTCATTTCTTGCTACTGCCATATAGTGCCAGTTTCTGACTGGTAATTCAAAGAATATATTGGGGTTACGTGCACCCACAATTTTTACTACTGGTATACAGTGCCATTGTCTGACTGGGAATTCAAAGAATATATTGGGGTTACGTGCACCCACAATTTTTACTACTGGTATACAGTGCCAGTTTCTGACTGGGAATTCAAAGAATATATTGGGGTTACAAATACCCTCATTTCTTGCTACTGCCATATAGTGCCAGTTTCTGACTGGTAATTCAAAGAATATATTGGGGTTACGTGCACCCACAATTTTTACTACTGGTATACAGTGCCATTGTCTGACTGGGAATTCAAAGAATATATTGGGGTTATAAATACCCTCATTTCTTGCTACTGCCATATAGTGCCAGTTTCTGACTGGGAATTCAAAGAATATATTGGGGTTACGTGCACCCACAATTTTTACTACTGGTATACAGTGCCATTGTCTGACTGGGAATTCAAAGAATATATTGGGGTTATAAATACCCTCATTTCTTGCTACTGCCATATAGTGCCAGTTTCTGACTGGGAATTCAAAGAATATATTGGGGTTACGTGCACCCACAATTTTTACTACTGGTATACAGTGCCATTGTCTGACTGGGAATTCAAAGAATATATTGGGGTTATACATACCCTCATTTCTTGCTACTGGTATATAGTGCCATTGTCTGACTGGGAATTCAAAGAATATATTGGGGTTACGTGCACCCACAATTTTTACTACTGGTATACAGTGCCAGTTTCTGACTGGGAATTCAAAGAATATATTGGGGTTACGTGCACCCACAATTTTTACTACTGGTATACAGTGCCATTGTCTGACTGGGAATTCAAAGAATATATTGGGGTTATAAATACCCTCATTTCTTGCTACTGGTATATAGTGCCATTGTCTGACTGGGAATTCAAAGAATATATTGGGGTTACGTGCACCCACAATTTTTACTACTGGTATACAGTGCCAGTTTCTGACTGGGAATTCAAAGAATATATTGGGGTTACAAATACCCTCATTTCTTGCTACTGCCATATAGTGCCAGTTTCTGACTGGTAATTCAAAGAATATATTGGGGTTACGTGCACCCACAATTTTTACTACTGGTATACAGTGCCATTGTCTGACTGGGAATTCAAAGAATATATTGGGGTTATAAATACCCTCATTTCTTGCTACTGCCATATAGTGCCAGTTTCAGACTGGGAATTCAAAGAATATATTGGGGTTATAAATAACCTCATTTCTTGCTACTGGTATATAGTGCCATTGTCTGACTGGGAATTCAAAGAATATATTGGGGTTACGTGCACCCACAATTTTTGCTACTGGTATATAGTGCCAATTTCTAACTGGGAATTCAAAATGCGCAAGGCTCCCGGAAAGGGACGTGGACGAGGCCGTGGGCGAGGTCGGGGGAATGGTTCTGGGGAGCAAGGTAGCAGTGAAGCAACAGGGCGTCCCGTGCCTACTCCTGTGGGGCAGCAAGCATTGCGCCACTCCACAGTGCCAGGGTTGCTTGCCACATTAACTAAACTGCAGGGTACAAACCTTAGTAGGCCCGAGAACCAGGAACAGGTCTTGCAATGGCTGTCAGAGAACGCTTACAGCACATTGTCCAGCAGCCAGTCAGACTCTGCCTCCTCTCCTCCTATTACCCAACAGTCTTGTCCTCCTTCCTCCCAAAATTCCCAAGCTTCACAGAACAATAACCCCAACTGTCCCTGCTCCCCAGAGCTGTTCTCCGCTCCTTTCATTTTCCCTCAACCTGCCTCTCCACGTCACGATTCCACGAACCTAACAGAGGAGCATCTATGTCCAGATGCTCAAACACTAGAGTCTCCTCCATCTCCGTTCGATTTGGTGGTGGATGACCAGCAACCCACCCTCATCGACGATGATGTGACGCAGTTGCCGTCAGGGCATCCAGTTGACCGGCGCATTGTGCGGGAGGAGGAGATGAGACAGGAGTTGGAAGAGGAAGTGGTGGATGATGAGGACACTGACCCGACCTGGACAGGGGGGATGTCAAGCGGGGAAAGTAGTGTGGATGTTGAGGCAAGTGCAGCACCAAAAAGGGTAGCTAGAGGCAGAGGCAGAGGTCAGCAGCTTAGGCGAAGCCAGGCCACACCCGGAATCTCCCAAGATGTTCCAGTTCGTACCCAGCCCCGAAAAACTCCCACCTCGAGGGCACGTTTCTCGAAGGTGTGGAGTTTTTTCAAGGAATGCGCCGAGGACAGATATAGTGTTGTCTGCACAATTTGCCTCTCGAAATTGATTAGGGGCTCTGAGAAGAGCAACCTGTCCACCACTTCAATGCGCCGTCATTTGGAATCCAAGCACTGGAATCAGTGGCAGGCAGCAACGGCAGGACAAAGGCCGCCTGCCGTTCACGCCACTGCCACTGCCTCTGCCACTGCCTCTGCCTCTGCCACTGCCACTGCTGACTGTGCTGGCGATGCACTCCAGAGGACGAGCCAGGACACCACTTCATCTGCCTCCGCCACTTTGTTGACTTCTCCCTCATCCTCCCCTGTTCCTGTCTTATCTCCTTCTCCTGCACCATCAAAGGCACCATCAGGCGCTTCTTTACAACAACCCACCATCTCTCAGACATTGGAGCGGCGGCAGAAATACACTGCTAACCACCCACACGCGCAAGCCTTGAACGCCAACATCGCTAAACTGCTGGCCCAGGAGATGTTGGCGTTCCGGCTTGTTGAAACTCCCGCCTTCCTGGACCTGATGGCAACTGCGGCACCTCGCTATGCCGTCCCTAGCCGCCACTACTTCTCCCGGTGTGCCGTCCCCGCCTTGCACCAGCACGTGTCACTCAACATCAGGCGGGCCCTTAGTTCCGCGCTTTGCACAAAGGTCCACTTGACCACCGACGCGTGGACAAGTGCATGCGGACAGGGACGCTACATTTCACTGACGGCACACTGGGTGAATGTAGTTGAGGCTGGGACTGCTTCCCAAACTGGCCCGGTGTACCTCGTCTCCCCGCCTAACATTCCTGGCAGGGACACGAGAAGAACACCCCCCTCCTCCTCCTCCTCTACCGCCTCCTCCTCCGCCACCGCCTCCTCCTCCGCCACCGCCTCCTCCTCCGCTGTTAGATTGACCCCAGCTACGAGTTGGAAACGTTGCAGCACTGGCGTTGGTAGACATCAGCAGGCTGTGCTGAAGCTGATCAGCTTGGGGGACAGACAGCACACTGCCTCCGAGGTGAGGGATGCCCTCCTCGATGAGACGGCAATATGGTTTGAGCCGCTGCACCTGGGCCCAGGCATGGTCGTTTGTGATAACGGCCGGAACCTGGTAGCAGCTCTGGAGCTTGCCGGACTCCAACATGTTCCATGCCTGGCCCACGTCTTCAACCTAGTGGTGCAACGTTTCCTAAAGAGCTACCCCAATGTTCCAGAGCTACTGGTGAAAGTGCGGCGCATGTGCGCCCACTTTCGCAAGTCGACAGTAGCCGCTGCTAGCTTAAAATCTCTCCAGCAACGCCTGCATGTGCCACAACACCGGCTTTTGTGCGACGTCCCCACACGCTGGAACTCAACGTTTCAGATGTTGAATAGAGTGGTTGAGCAGCAGAGACCTTTGATGGAATACCAGCTACAAAACCCTAGGGTGCCACAAAGTCAGCTGCCTCAGTTTCTCATCCATGAGTGGCCATGGATGAGAGACCTTTGTGACATCCTACGGGTGTTTGAGGAGTCCACAAGGAGGGTGAGCTCTGAGGATGCGATGGTGAGCCTTACAATCCCGCTCTTGTGTGTTCTGAGAGAATCCCTGATTGACATCAGGGATAACTCAGATCACACAGAGGAGTCAGGGATAGCATCCGATCCATCACAGCTGGAGAGTAGGTCCACACATCTGTCCGCTTCATCGCGTTTAATGGAGGAGGAGGAGGAGGAGGAGGAGGAGGAAGAAGAGTTGTCCGATGATGTGATGGTGATACAGGAGGCTTCCGGGCAACTTCGAATCGTCCCATTGTTGCAGCGCGGATGGGTAGACATGGAGGATGAGGAGGAAATGGAGATTGAACTTTCCGGTGGGGCCAGAGGAGTCATGCCAACTAACACTGTGGCAGACATGGCTGAGTTCATGTTGGGGTGCTTTACAACCGACAAGCGTATTGTCAAAATCATGGAGGACAACCAGTACTGGATCTTTGCTATCCTTGACCCCCGGTATAAAAACAACATCTCGTCTTTTATTCCGGTAGAGGGGAGGGCCAATCGCATCAATGCTTGCCACAGGCAATTGGTGCAGAATATGATGGAGATGTTTCCAGCATGTGACGTTGGCGGCAGGGAGGACAGTTCCTCCAGTAGGCGACCAAGTTCTCACCGGTCCACACAAACGAGGGGCACACTGTCTAAGGTCTGGGACACCTTGATGGCACCCCCTCGCCAAAGTGCCGCCACAGAGGGTCCTAGTGTCACCAGGCGTGAGAAGTATAGGCGCATGTTGCGGGAATACCTTTCCGACCACAGCCCTGTCCTCTCCGACCCCTCTGCGCCCTACACGTATTGGGTGTCGAAGTTGGACCTGTGGCTTGAACTTGCCCTATATGCCTTGGAGGTGCTGTCCTGTCCTGCCGCCAGCGTCCTATCTGAGAGGGTGTTCAGTGCAGCCGGTGGCATCATCACTGACAAGCGCACCCGTCTGTCAGCTGAGAGTGCCGATCGGCTCACTTTGATAAAAATGAACCACCACTGGATAGAGCCTTCATTTTTGTGCCCACCTGTGTAAAGCACCCCAACATGAAACTCCATGTCTGTACTCAATCTCTCCAATTCCTCCGCATCCTCATACTCATCCACCATAAGCGTTGCACAATTCTGCTAATACTAGGCTCCCTCCAACATGATTTCCCCCAACTCTGCTGGTTCGAGGCTCCCTCCACCCTGATTTCCACCAACTCTGCTGGTTAGAGGCTCCCTCCACCCTGCTTTCCCACAACTCTGCTGGTTAGAGGCTCCCTCCACCATGAATTTGCCCAAACTGGGCTGGTTAGAGGCTCCCTCCACCATGAATTGGTCCAAACTGGGGTTTTTAGAGGCTCCCTCCACCATGAATTTGCCAAAACTGGGTTGTTTAGAGGCTCCCTCCACCATGAATTGGTCCAAATTGGGGTTTTTAGAGGCTCCCTCCACCATGAATTTGCCCAAACTGGGCTGGTTAGAGGCTCCCTCCACCATGAATTGGTCCAAACTGGGCTGTTTAGAGGCTCCCTCCACCATGAATTGGTCCAAACTGGGGTTTTTAGAGGCTCCCTCCACCATGAATTGGTCCAAACTGGGGTTTTTAGAGGCTCCCTCCACCATGAATTGGTCCAAACTGGGGTTTTTAGAGGCTCCCTCCACCATGAATTTGCCCAAACTGGGCTGTTTAGAGGCTCCCTCCACCATGAATTGGTCCAAACTGGGTTTTTTAGAGGCTCCCTCCACCATGAATTGGTCCAAACTGGGGTTTTTAGAGGCTCCCTCCACCATGAATTGGTCCAAACTGGGGTTTTTAGAGGCTCCCTCCACCATGAATTTGCCCAAACTGGGCTGTTTAGAGGCTCCCTCCACCATGAATTGGTCCAAATTGGGGTTTTTAGAGGCTCCCTCCACCATGAATTTGCCCAAACTGGGGTTTTTAGAGGCTCCCTCCACCATGAATTGGTCCAAACTGGGCTGTTTAGAGGCTCCCTCCAGCATGAATTGGTCCAAATTGGGGTTTTTAGAGGCTCCCTCCACCATGAATTGGTCCAAACTGGGCTGTTTAGAGGCTCCCTCCACCATGAATTGGTCCAAACTGGGGTTTTTAGAGGCTCCCTCCACCATGAATTGGTCCAAACTGGGCTGGTTAGAGGCTCCCTCCACCATGAATTTGCCCAAACTGGGCTGTTTAGAGGCTCCCTCCACCATGAATTGGTCCAAACTGGGCTGGTTAGAGGCTCCCTCCACCATGAATTGGTCCAAACTGGGTTTTTTAGAGGCTCTCTCCACCATGAATTGGTCCAAACTGGGGTTTTTAGAGGCTCCCTCCACCATGAATTGGTCCAAACTGGGGTTTTTAGAGGCTCCCTCCACCATGAATTGGTCCAAACTGGGGTTTTTAGAGGCTCCCTCCACCATGAATTTGCCCAAACTGGGCTGTTTAGAGGCTCCCTCCACCATGAATTGGTCCAAACTGGGTTTTTTAGAGGCTCCCTCCACCATGAATTGGTCCAAACTGGGGTTTTTAGAGGCTCCCTCCACCATGAATTGGTCCAAATTGGGGTTTGTAGAGGCTCCCTCCACCATGAATTTGCCCAAACTGGGCTGTTTAGAGGCTCCCTCCACCATGAATTGGTCCAAATTGGGGTTTTTAGAGGCTCCCTCCACCATGAATTTGCCCAAACTGGGCTGGTTAGAGGCTCCCTCCACCATGAATTGGTCCAAACTGGGCTGGTTAGAGGCTCCCTCCACCATGAATTGGTCCAAATTGGGGTTTTTAGAGGCTCCCTCCACCATGAATTGGTCCAAACTGGGCTGTTTAGAGGCTCCCTCCACCATGAATTGGTCCAAACTGGGGTTTTTAGAGGCTCCCTCCACCATGAATTGGTCCAAACTGGGCTGGTTAGAGGCTCCCTCCAACATGAATTGGTCCAAACTGGGTTTTTTAGAGGCTCCCTCCACCATGAATTGGTCCAAACTGGGGTTTTTAGAGGCTCCCTCCACCATGAATTTGACCAAACTGGGCTGTTTAGAGGCTCCCTCCACCATGAATTGGTCCAAATTGGGGTTTTTAGAGGCTCCCTCCACCATGAATTGGTCCAAACTGGGCTGTTTAGAGGCTCCCTCCACCATGAATTGGTCCAAACTGGGGTTTTTAGAGGCTCCCTCCACCATGAATTGGTCCAAACTGGGCTGGTTAGAGGCTCCCTCCACCATGAATTTGCCCAAACTGGGCTGTTTAGAGGCTCCCTCCACCATGAATTGGTCGAAACTGGGCTGGTTAGAGGCTCCCTCCACCATGAATTGGTCCAAACTGGGTTTTTTAGAGGCTCCCTCCACCATGAATTGGTCCAAACTGGGGTTTTTAGAGGCTCCCTCCACCATGAATTGGTCCAAACTGGGGTTTTTAGAGGCTCCCTCCACCATGAATTGGTCCAAACTGGGGTTTTTAGAGGCTCCCTCCACCATGAATTTGCCCAAACTGGGCTGTTTAGAGGCTCCCTCCACCATGAATTGGTCCAAACTGGGTTTTTTAGAGGCTCCCTCCACCATGAATTGGTCCAAACTGGGGTTTTTAGAGGCTCCCTCCACCATGAATTGGTCCAAACTGGGGTTTTTAGAGGCTCCCTCCACCATGAATTGGTCCAAACTGGGCTGGTTAGAGGCTCCCTCCACCATGAATTGGTCCAAATTGGGTTTTTTAGAGGCTCCCTCCACCATGAATTGGTCCAAACTGGGCTGTTTAGAGGCTCCCTCCACCATGAATTGGTCCAAACTGGGGTTTTTAGAGTCTCCCTCCACCATGAATTGGTCCGAACTGGGCTGGTTAGAGGCTCCCTCCACCATGAATTGGTCCAAACTGGGTTTTTTAGAGGCTCCCTCCACCATGAATTGGTCCAAATTGGGGTTTTTAGAGGCTCCCTCCACCATGAATTTGCCCAAACTGGGCTGTTTAGAGGCTCCCTCCACCATGAATTGGTCCAAACTGGGGTTTTTAGAGGCTCCCTCCACCATGAATTGGTCCAAACTGGGGTTTTTAGAGGCTCCCTCCACCATGAATTGGTCCAAACTGGGGTTTTTAGAGGCTCCCTCCACCATGAATTGGTCCAAATTGGGGTTTTTAGAGGCTCCCTCCACCATGAATTTGCCCAAACTGGGGTTTTTAGAGGCTCCCTCCACCATGAATTTGCCCAAACTGGGCTGTTTAGAGGCTCCCTCCACCATGAATTGGTCCAAATTGGGGTTTTTAGAGGCTCCCTCCACCATGAATTTGCCCAAACTGGGGTTTTTAGAGGCTCCCTCCACCATGAATTGGTCCAAACTGGGCTGTTTAGAGGCTCCCTCCAGCATGAATTGGTCCAAATTGGGGTTTTTAGAGGCTCCCTCCACCATGAATTGGTCCAAACTGGGCTGTTTAGAGGCTCCCTCCACCATGAATTGGTCCAAACTGGGGTTTTTAGAGGCTCCCTCCACCATGAATTGGTCCAAACTGGGCTGGTTAGAGGCTCCCTCCACCATGAATTTGCCCAAACTGGGCTGTTTAGAGGCTCCCTCCACCATGAATTGGTCCAAACTGGGCTGGTTAGAGGCTCCCTCCACCATGAATTGGTCCAAACTGGGGTTTTTAGAGGCTCCCTCCACCATGAATTGGTCCAAACTGGGCTGGTTAGAGGCTCCCTCCACCATGAATTGGTCCAAATTGGGTTTTTTAGAGGCTCCCTCCACCATGAATTGGTCCAAACTGGGCTGTTTAGAGGCTCCCTCCACCATGAATTGGTCCAAACTGGGGTTTTTAGAGTCTCCCTCCACCATGAATTGGTCCGAACTGGGCTGGTTAGAGGCTCCCTCCACCATGAATTGGTCCAAACTGGGTTTTTTAGAGGCTCCCTCCACCATGAATTGGTCCAAATTGGGGTTTTTAGAGGCTCCCTCCACCATGAATTTGCCCAAACTGGGCTGTTTAGAGGCTCCCTCCACCATGAATTGGTCCAAACTGGGGTTTTTAGAGGCTCCCTCCACCATGAATTGGTCCAAACTGGGGTTTTTAGAGGCTCCCTCCACCATGAATTGGTCCAAACTGGGGTTTTTAGAGGCTCCCTCCACCATGAATTGGTCCAAATTGGGGTTTTTAGAGGCTCCCTCCACCATGAATTTGCCCAAACTGGGGTTTTTAGAGGCTCCCTCCACCATGAATTTGCCCAAACTGGGCTGTTTAGAGGCTCCCTCCACCATGAATTGGTCCAAATTGGGGTTTTTAGAGGCTCCCTCCACCATGAATTTGCCCAAACTGGGGTTTTTAGAGGCTCCCTCCACCATGAATTGGTCCAAACTGGGCTGTTTAGAGGCTCCCTCCAGCATGAATTGGTCCAAATTGGGGTTTTTAGAGGCTCCCTCCACCATGAATTGGTCCAAACTGGGCTGTTTAGAGGCTCCCTCCACCATGAATTGGTCCAAACTGGGGTTTTTAGAGGCTCCCTCCACCATGAATTGGTCCAAACTGGGCTGGTTAGAGGCTCCCTCCACCATGAATTTGCCCAAACTGGGCTGTTTAGAGGCTCCCTCCACCATGAATTGGTCCAAACTGGGCTGGTTAGAGGCTCCCTCCACCATGAATTGGTCCAAACTGGGTTTTTTAGAGGCTCTCTCCACCATGAATTGGTCCAAACTGGGGTTTTTAGAGGCTCCCTCCACCATGAATTGGTCCAAACTGGGGTTTTTAGAGGCTCCCTCCACCATGAATTGGTCCAAACTGGGGTTTTTAGAGGCTCCCTCCACCATGAATTTGCCCAAACTGGGCTGTTTAGAGGCTCCCTCCACCATGAATTGGTCCAAACTGGGTTTTTTAGAGGCTCCCTCCACCATGAATTGGTCCAAACTGGGGTTTTTAGAGGCTCCCTCCACCATGAATTGGTCCAAATTGGGGTTTGTAGAGGCTCCCTCCACCATGAATTTGCCCAAACTGGGCTGTTTAGAGGCTCCCTCCACCATGAATTGGTCCAAATTGGGGTTTTTAGAGGCTCCCTCCACCATGAATTTGCCCAAACTGGGCTGGTTAGAGGCTCCCTCCACCATGAATTGGTCCAAACTGGGCTGGTTAGAGGCTCCCTCCACCATGAATTGGTCCAAATTGGGGTTTTTAGAGGCTCCCTCCACCATGAATTGGTCCAAACTGGGCTGTTTAGAGGCTCCCTCCACCATGAATTGGTCCAAACTGGGGTTTTTAGAGGCTCCCTCCACCATGAATTGGTCCAAACTGGGCTGGTTAGAGGCTCCCTCCAACATGAATTGGTCCAAACTGGGTTTTTTAGAGGCTCCCTCCACCATGAATTGGTCCAAACTGGGGTTTTTAGAGGCTCCCTCCACCATGAATTTGACCAAACTGGGCTGTTTAGAGGCTCCCTCCACCATGAATTGGTCCAAATTGGGGTTTTTAGAGGCTCCCTCCACCATGAATTGGTCCAAACTGGGCTGTTTAGAGGCTCCCTCCACCATGAATTGGTCCAAACTGGGGTTTTTAGAGGCACCCTCCACCATGAATTGGTCCAAACTGGGCTGGTTAGAGGCTCCCTCCACCATGAATTTGCCCAAACTGGGCTGTTTAGAGGCTCCCTCCACCATGAATTGGTCCAAACTGGGCTGGTTAGAGGCTCCCTCCACCATGAATTGGTCCAAACTGGGTTTTTTAGAGGCTCCCTCCACCATGAATTGGTCCAAACTGGGGTTTTTAGAGGCTCCCTCCACCATGAATTGGTCCAAACTGGGGTTTTTAGAGGCTCCCTCCACCATGAATTGGTCCAAACTGGGGTTTTTAGAGGCTCCCTCCACCATGAATTTGCCCAAACTGGGCTGTTTAGAGGCTCCCTCCACCATGAATTGGTCCAAACTGGGTTTTTTAGAGGCTCCCTCCACCATGAATTGGTCCAAACTGGGGTTTTTAGAGGCTCCCTCCACCATGAATTGGTCCAAACTGGGGTTTTTAGAGGCTCCCTCCACCATGAATTGGTCCAAACTGGGCTGGTTAGAGGCTCCCTCCACCATGAATTGGTCCAAATTGGGTTTTTTAGAGGCTCCCTCCACCATGAATTGGTCCAAACTGGGCTGTTTAGAGGCTCCCTCCACCATGAATTGGTCCAAACTGGGGTTTTTAGAGTCTCCCTCCACCATGAATTGGTCCAAACTGGGCTGGTTAGAGGCTCCCTCCACCATGAATTGGTCCAAACTGGGTTTTTTAGAGGCTCCCTCCACCATGAATTGGTCCAAATTGGGGTTTTTAGAGGCTCCCTCCACCATGAATTTGCCCAAACTGGGCTGTTTAGAGGCTCCCTCCACCATGAATTGGTCCAAACTGGGGTTTTTAGAGGCTCCCTCCACCATGAATTGGTCCAAACTGGGGTTTTTAGAGGCTCCCTCCACCATGAATTGGTCCAAACTGGGGTTTTTAGAGGCTCCCTCCACCATGAATTGGCCCAAACTGGGCTGTTTAGAGGCTCCCTCCACCATGAATTGGTCCAAACTGGGTTTTTTAGAGGCTCCCTCCACCATGAATTGGTCCAAACTGGGGTTTTTAGAGGCTCCCTCCACCATGAATTGGTCCAAACTGGGGTTTTTAGAGGCTCCCTCCACCATGAATTTGCCCAAACTGGGCTGTTTAGAGGCTCCCTCCACCATGAATTGGTCCAAATTGGGGTTTTTAGAGGCTCCCTCCACCATGAATTGGTCCAAACTGGGGTTTTTAGAGGCTCCCTCCACCATGAATTTGCCCAAACTGGGCTGTTTAGAGGCTCCCTCCAGCATGAATTGGTCCAAACTGGGGTTTTTAGAGGCTCCCTCCACCATGAATTGGTCCAAACTGGGGTTTTTAGAGGCTCCCTCCACCATGAATTGGTCCAAACTGGGGTTTTTAGAGGCTCCCTCCACCATGAATTGGTCCAAACTGGGCTGGTTAGAGGCTCCCTCCACCATGAATTTGCCCAAACTGGGCTGTTTAGAGGCTCCCTCCACCATGAATTGGTCCAAACGGGGGTTTTTAGAGGCTCCCTCCACCATGAATTTGCCCAAACTGGGCTGGTTAGAGGCTCCCTCCACCATGAATTTGCCCAAACTGGGCTGTTTAGAGGCTCCCTCCACCATGAATTGGTCCAAACTGGGCTGTTTAGAGGCTCCCTCCACCATGAATTGGTCCAAACTGGGTTTTTTAGAGGCTCCCTCCACCATGAATTGGTCCAAACTGGGGTTTTTAGAGGCTCCCTCCACCATGAATTGGTCCAAACTGGGGTTTTTAGAGGCTCCCTCCACCATGAATTTGCCCAAACTCTGCTGGTTAGAGGCTCAATCCACCCTGATTTTCAAAACAAATGTTGGTGCCAACCTCAACTTACTACAAGGGCCAAATTCACTGCTGGTGACAAGCTCTCCTCACTGCAAGTGCCAAATACACATGTTTCAAGGTGTTTTCCTACTGTCAGAGAGGTGGTATTGAGTGTGTAAAGTGTGTAGTTGTTAGGCTGTGATGTTGGGGTAATAGAGGGTCTTTGGTGTGTTAGATGCCCCCAGACATGCTTCCCCTGCTGTCCCAGTGTCATTCCAGAGGTGTTGGCATCATTTCCTGGGGTGTCATAGTGGACTTGGTGACCCTCCAGACACGGATTTGGGTTTCCCCCTTAACGAGTATATGTTCCCCATAGACTATAATGGGGTTCGAAACCCGTTCGAACACACGAACAGTGAGCGGCTGTTCGATTCGAATTTCGAACCTCGAACATTTTAGTGTTCGCTCATCTCTAGTTACCACCTGACAATGCAGCCAAGTCGATTTAACAATTCAATTATTTTTCTCTCATTTAACCAAAATTTCTTAAAGGGTTTTTTTTAAGCCAAGGAAAATATGATTGTGATGCGTTCTAAAAGGGTTAAAAATTAAAAGAGCCTAAAAGGGTTTTCCCATGGAGATAAGGGGTTAGCAGTGAAAGCATATGGACCCCATAGACCAAAATAGAGTCCATGTGTTTTCCACGCAGTGTTTTCAAGAACTACTTTTCTCTCCACATGACTCGTGCAGGCACCGCGCGGAAAGCACATGGACCCCATTATGGTCTATGGGGTCCGTATGCTTTCACTGCTCACCGCTTTTTAACGCATTCTGCACTCCATTCAAGTCCCCAAGCAAAATACCGAACACAGATGTGAACCAGGCCTGATTTCCTTATTTTGGACAGTTTATCAGGCAGGGACATTAGATACAGAGAAGATAACCTGGCCACAATAAGGATATTGACTGGGTTTCATACAAATGTGAGCTCATAGAAAGTTCCTGCATTCATGGTCGTATTCATGGGGAAAAATGTATACAGCTCTCCATCAGGAGAAGGACAACCCTTTCATGCCACCTGTTGAAGATAGCTGTCCAATAAGTCTGTGTTCGACCATCTAACAGGCCTTGCAATGTGACTTAGAATAAAAGGTCTCCCAAAGGAAACAGATCCAGATATTTTAGGGTTGTTGCCCCTCACAGTATAGAGCTGGTGGCTAGGTGAAAGTTGACTGATGTAGGTGTCAAGAGGCAATTTTTCTTGGTATAGAGACCACTACTTGGGGAAGGGAGTCTTATAGGCCATATAATGTTCCTTGGGAAAAAAGGAAGGCAGCGTATCTCTATGACAGGAGTATCAAAATGATAGCTCTCGTACCGTCTATTGGAGATTACCACCCTATAAGCCAATATATGATCCTTTAAACCTCCTCTGTATTGGTGAGGGGCAGTAACCTAAAATAACTGTCTCCAGATGGGTCTTTTTCTCTTTTGCCAAAGACTGGCTTGGTTAATACCCTTCATTTTACAAAGCTTGTAAATAGTCAGATATTGACTCATAGGCAGGAGCGTAACTTGAGGGGGTGTAGAGGATGCAGTTGCACTGGGGCCCAGGAGTCTTAGGGGGCCCATAAGCACTGACATCAGTATTGAGATTGAAGCTTCCATCTGGCCCATAAGCCAAGGAGACCCACAGATTACCCTTAACCACACTAAGGTGGATTAAACTCCTTGTCATCCATAACCATCACTATCAAGAATTCGCTGTAGGGATGAGGTAGGGGGCCCTGGACAATAGATTGCACTGGGGCCCACAAGACTTTAGTAACGCCACTGCTTATGGGGTAGCTACCTCTGATAGGTGACAGTAGGACACTGCTTACTTCTTCCAGGAAGATAATTAATTTGCATCCCCTTAGGACCCATCATGGGGTGAGTACTATGCAATAATGGAAAGTAGGCCATATAGTAAATTATAATAGCAGCTTGCAATTCATTTTCAATTTTGACATCTTAAATACCCCATTTCAAGCGAGTCATTAGGAGGATAGAATTAATGTTCCCAACTTAGTAAATTGAAATATATTATTTATAGGCTGCAGTTGCCAAATAAAGGCCTCATTATCTAAAATTAGAAAATGTCAAAGAGTGTTTGCTTATAATAAGTGGAGCCAGTAAAGGGGGCATAAAAATTTAATAAAAATGAGTTGCATCCTCTATGGATTATTTGGATAGCCATTCTCTGGACGCCATTATGTTAGCTAAATAATAGGCAGAATGCTTTTATAATCCACTCTCCGGTTACTGTAATCACTCTATCTGTGTACAGGAATCCCTAATCTCTTAGGACGCAAATGATTCTTCTAAAACGTGAAAGAATTATGTCAGTTCATGTGCTTGGTATTCCAGTAAAATGGATCAGTCGTTGGCAGGGCCGTGCTGCTTGCCTCTGCATCTCTGTCAAATCTTAATCTTGTGGCTAGCAGTTTCCACATGAACACGTTCTTGGCACATGGCCAGTGGACAAATCAGAGACTTCAAGTTCAGAAACATTTCACAAGTCAAAGTTAACACATCGTGTAATGCTTTCAATGCTACATAAAGCAGGAATCCAAGCCAGGATGCTCTGATAGCTTCAATATAATATGCAGAATCGCCAGGTTTAAAGTTTTTAGAAAAAAATGTCACAAGATGACAGAAGAGAAAATGAATGAGTATCCTTAAAGAACCAGCGTACCCTTACTAGGGAAGGTAATGCTTAAAGGGGTTGGCCACTTTCAGACCAATATTGACAAACAAATGTACAATAAAAAGATATACAGTTTTCCAATATACTTTCTGTATCAGTTCATCTCGGGTTTCTAGATTTCGGCTTGCTGTCATTCATTCTGTTGTTTCTAGAGCATAAAACTCTGACCATGGTCATGTGATATACGGTACATGGTCATGTGATTTACAGTCCATGGTCATGTGATTTACAGTCCATGGTCATGTGATGAGCACACAGGTGCACAGCTGATTACCAGGCAGATGTCTGAATATTGTGCTATGACTGTAACGAGCGGCACCTGTGTGCTCATCACATGACCATGGACGACCTAGTCATCACCGACAGTGGTAGAACCCGGAGTTTGGCAACCAAGGTAAGAAGACCATTAGGGCTAGTTCACACGTGAGTATAAGGGGAGGTTTTTGACAGCGGATTTCGCGTCCAAAACCTCCCCTTATAATGGTGGTCTATGAAGACCGCCGGGCTTCTGTTCTCCGCTAGCGGCCAGCTGCTGCTAGCGGAGAAAAGAAAGGACATGTCCTTTCTTCAGGCGGAAGCCGCGCAGGCTCAGCCGCGCGGCTTCCGCCCCCGGCAGCTCCCTCCTATGTCGGCTCATTCATTTGAGCCGACAGCAGAGGGTTAAGCCGCGACAGCGATGGTCGCGGCGGGCGGGTTTTGACAAGAGAGAGACGCGGCTCGCCGCGTCTCTCTCTGTGTCAAAACCCGCGCAGGCAGTTCACGTGTGAACTAGCCCTTAATACTCCATTCCTGTGGGCTAAATCCCAAAGTTGGATTTGGAAAGCCTGAGGATCTTATCAGGACCCACCATAAACCTACCAGTAGTTTCTGTATCGGGAAGCGCAACTCTTGTTGGTATACCCTCAACACTGTCATTGTCTTTCAAGGCACAGAAGGAGTCCCTGCACTCAAGGGGTTTATTCATGGGCATGGCAAGACTGCAATTTACCCCTTCTTGAGCAATTAGTGACTCCATCACTTAGATGGAATTGCTTATTGCAGTACAGGGACCTATGAAGCAGCAGCCAATACTGATCACCACTGCTCTTTGGGCACAGTGAGCAGTGCAGGGGATGGGGTATAGTTGTCCTAATTAATATTCATCAGGGCTACTATACACAACTCTCCACACCAGTGGCGTAACTAGGAATGGCGGGGCCCTGTACTGATGTGAGTAAAGTGCTTTGGATGTGATAGCTGCTTAGAAAGCTCCTATTTAGCTCCAGCATCATACTAAGCCTGTATTTCTTCTCCTGTCTTACAAATCACTCCTCCATCTCTCCATAAACTTCTAATTTCCTGTTCTATTTACATTTATGCAAAATTTCTTGCAAATTTAATGATCATTTGAGTCAATTCCCTGGTAAAATCCATTGGAGGCCTCATATTGGTGCTATCAATCAAATGATCTTGGCTTTTGGTAAATTTTGTGAGCCATTTCCTTGACATACTGTATATATTTCTGAATATATTTGTAACATTTTATAAGTAAATTGGATTGAAATTTGTAAAGCCAATTGTAAATCCCAAAGAAAAAATAACTTAACATATCATGGCAATTATTTAAAACTTACTTTTTTTTATGTAGCTTCATTTTTATCTTGGGATTAGAAAATATAACAATTTGTGCTTCAGCCAACACAAAGAATGACAGCTGTGGCAATGCTTTTGACAACTGCTGACAGTTTTATTATTTTTAATGTTATGCACCTTGTTAATTGCAATTTAATGCAAATTGCCAAGGAAAGACAATTTTTAGAAAGTCAACAGGTATTTTGAGGGCAATTTAGTGCTTTTAGCTCTTGTAATTGAAGACTGATTGTGTTTCTGTCTAAGGCTTCTATAATTTTCATCTTTAAGTGAGGAGGTAAAGGACAGCAGGAAAGAATAGACTGGAGGAATATAATAAAACCTAGAATAACATTCCTAACCCTTAAGTAAACCTATAGCAATCTTTACTGTGTATTATCTTGTCAATATTATTACAATAAAGCAATTTCGATATTCCTAATTAATCCCTTGGGTACATTAATGCTTGTCATTGTAAACTGTAATTATGTGATTGAGAGGCACAGACATTGTGAGGGGGCCAATTGGGATTGATAGACGCCTCACAGCAAAGGCCGATATAGAAATAGAAAACAGAATGTCAAAAAATACAGCTCATCCCACAAAAAAACAAGGGAGGAGGCAAGCGGCTAGAGAGGGATGTCTGCGTTCTCTGGTCCACAGATTGGAGTGTCAACAAGGTGAGTAAAATATTTGACCTTTATTGGACAAAAACCTCCCAATGCGTTTCGAGCTCCACAAGCTCTTCTTCAGGTGCACAATTACTTGCCAGGTGAAGACATATCTGACCTCACCTGGCAAGTAATTATGCACCCGAATAAGAGCTTGTGGAACTCAAAACACGTTGTGTAGTACGTTTTTGTCCAATAAAGATCAAATATTTTATTCACCTTGTCGACACTCCAATCTGTGGACCAGAGAGCGCAGACGTCCATCTCCAGCCGCTGGCCTTCTTCCTTCCATTACCATCTGGTCCTTGGTGACCAGTCTCTGGATTCTGCAGCCACCTCAACCTCTATGTTTCCATTGGTGTTGTGACTCATTCACAACACCTGAAGGTAAGGGACCTACTGGTCTATTTCTCTGTACATTTTTATTTCCAAAATCCATTGCAAACTCATCTACACTATAAGCATGCTCATGTTCTCCCCCTTTTTGTTCCACAAAAAAACAAGTCATCATATGGCAGCTGAAAAAATTTAAACTGGGATGATGATTACATAAAAAAAAATTGCCAAAAGTCCCTAAAGCCTCGTTGCAAATGGAGCACCAGCATACTTTTTTGATCAGTGCTCCTTTCACTTCTATGGGGCTTCCAGGGCTGTAACCTCTGGCAGCACCTGGACCCTATGGTTTCATCTTTGGAACCAAATTCAGTCTCCATAATGGGACATAATCCAGATCCCCTACTTTCCGATGAAGGAGGTGATTGCTCATAAATGGCACTTGCTTAATGGAGATAGGAAAATAGCCAAAAGTGGGACCCACATCTGTCAGCACCTGGACCCTATGGTTTCATCTTTGGAATCAAATTCAGTCTCCATGATGGGACATAATCCAGATCCCCTACTTTCCCATGAAGGAGGTGACTACTCATACATGGCACTCACTTAATGGAGTTCGGAAAATAGCCAAGAGTGGGTCCCACATCTGTCAGACATTTATGGCATCTTGTGGATGTTCCATCATGTCTACGTTGGGAATTCCTCTTTAAGTGATTTTAGACGGAATGTACTGATATATTCATCTGGACCAGTTCAGAATTACTAATCAGTTCCTGACGTCTACCCAACGAAATGAGATAATTAAATAGCTGAAAACCTCTTCAGAAAGTTTCGTGAAATTAATTTTCTGTTATGAGGACTCTTCCTCTTTAACCACACATCATTTCTCTTAAATCTCATATGCAAAATGTATCTGTCCTGTTGCACATTAATATTCACCTTATTCGTTATGCCTCATCCAGTTCATCAAAGCTTTCCATCCTTGTCAGCAATTTTAATCATGGTGATGAGGTTAGATTAAAACTATTTAAATATGCTAATACTCTGACAGGCAATTCAATGGCCTATTATAAATGACTCAAAATCAAACATTGCTTTTCTCTCTCTGCACAGCTGATCCTGATTAGCTCGGATATTTCTGCTTGTCACATATATTGCATGTCCACTCATTCTCTTTTGCTGTCCAACATCTCCTCCCCTATAGAATTACTCTCCGTTCATAAATAAGTCATTTACCTGGGAAATTCAAGTTTGGGAAAAGTGGATATTAATTGTACTTGAGAAAGTTCCAAATTCAAAATTTAAAACAAAAAACTTAGTACAGTAAATGGAAACTAGATCTGGAATAATTAAGTCACTTTCTATGTTTTTCTATAGAAAGCTTAACCCCTTAAGGACACAGCCCAAATGTATGTTAAGGACCAGGCCTATTTTTTCAAAATTGACATGTGTCACTTTAAATGGCAATAATTTTGAGACGCTTTAATTTTACACAAGTGATTTTGGGATTATTTTCTCGTAACACATTATACTTCATGTTAGTGGTAAACACTAATCAATATTTTTGTATTTACTTATTAAAAAAATAGGAAATTTGATGGAAATTTGGAAAAAATTGCAATTTTCAAAATGTGAAATTCTCTGCTTTTCAGGCAGATAGTCATACCATCCAAATACATGAATAAATATTATCTCCCATATCTCTGCTTTATATCGGCATCATCTTTTGATTGTATTTTAATTTTGTTTGGACGTTATAAGGCTTACAAGTGTAACAGCGATTTTCCAGATTTACAAGAAATGTAACTATGTTTGTTTATTTTTTTGTTTTACACACTTTATTTTTTTTTTAAAAAAAAAACTTTTTTACATTTTTTTATTTGTGCTGCAAGCACACTAGAACCAGCGATCAGAGAGGATCGCTGGTTCTATACTAACTACAGACTGCAATACACGTGTATTGCAGTCTATAGAGGAAGCTAGCTATGCAGATGCATAGACTAGCTTCCCCTCGTCCTGGCATCCAAGGGGTTAACCCTCCCCCCATCGGAGCTCGCTCCGATGGGGGGAGGGATTAAGGAGCAGCGTGTAGCTGTAAATTACAGCTAACACAGACTCCTGATGCTGCCGGCAGCATGCTTTATGGCCGGCCAAACCCCTAGGGTGCCATGATCACTATGGTGCAATCACCGTCCCTGCTGCTACAGGGGAAGCTTGGCTGTCAGATACAGCCGGCCTCCCGTGGAGATCGCACGGGGTCTGCTTCTGAGCCCGTGCGATCTCAATCACGTACAGGTACGTGGGAATGCGGGAACTAACCACATTCCCTGACGTACAGGTTCGTGATTTAGCGTTAAGGGGTTAAAGGGGGTTGTCCAGAGAGTTTAGATTCATTTATGTGACCAGGCCCGGTGACGTAACTACCAGGGTAGAAGGAGTAATGGCTGCCACAGGGCCCGGGACATTAGGGGCCCGGCGACAGCCGCTACCGCTGTGTTTTCTTTTTTTAATAGGCTGTTGCCAGTTGAAGTTACTCCAGCCCATAACGGGCCCCATTTACTTACTGATCCTGTCAGGGGCCGGGATCGGTAAGTGATGCCACGGGCCCCACAAACACTCTTATTATACAAGTATAATGATCGGAGGCCCGGGAGAGGTAAGGGCACATAAAAAACTGTGTTACTTACCTCTCTGTGCTCCAGACAGGCTTTGGCCTAGTTGTGTGATGCATCTGATGTGACATGACGGGGACCTGCGTCCCGGGTCATGTGATGTCCGTACGTCATTAAAGATGGCCGACACTACCGAGGACTGCAGCGGAGCCGAAGATAGGTAAGTGACAGTGTTTTTATGTTTGTATCCCCCATCGGTCTCTGATTATTATACTCTGGGGTCTGAAAATAATAATAATTGTTCATGGGTGGCCACTATGGGGCATAACACTGTGTACTGGGGCCACTATGGGGCATAATACTGTGTGCAGGGTCCACTATGTGGCATAATACTGTGTACTGGGGCCACTATGGGGCACAATACTATGTGCAGTGGCCACTATGGGGCATAATACTGTATGCAGGGGCCAATATGGGGCATAATACTGTATGCAGGGGCCAATATGGGGCATAATAGAGTGTGCAGGAATGCGGGGGGAAGGGGAGGTAGGTCGAGGTCTTCGGTGTCCGTGTCGGTCCGGGGGGGGGGGGGGCGTGTCAAAAGTTATCCACGTGGCCCCGCCATTCCTAGTTACACCACTGATCAGGCCTCATGCCAACCGCCGATCTGGCCACAGTATCTCTTCGCCCCTTCCCTCCGTCCCTGATATCTCAATTAATTATGCATTGGGGGCTGGCTAACTATGCCCAGGGTTGGAGCACTGCTTCCAAACAAGAGAACCAGGGTCAGGACGAGGCCAGAACCCCTGGATCCATTATCAGGTAAGTGACTCTAAACAGCCCCTTTTATGCCCCTCTACACAGACTGACCAGTTTACAGAAATATTTCCTTAATCTGAAAAGATTAATATAATTAATTAATCAGATTAATTTTTCAGATTAATTGTGAATGGATGTTACTCATTTACAAGTTACGCTAGGTTCACACTAATGCTCAGGTTTACGTTCTTCGGGTCTGCTTGGAGATCTGAAAAATTGAAACCCTATTTGCTTAAAAAGTGGTTACCTGTGGAAACCCACAGACCCCTTAGACTATAATGGATTCTGCAAGGTTTTTACCCGAAATCACAGTTTTCTAGATCTCGTCTTGCTGTCATTCATTTTATTTTCTTCTAGTGGATAAAATTCTAACCATGGTCATGTGATTTATGGTCTGGGTCATGTGATAGACACACAAGTACACAGCTCATTAGGAAGATGTCTGATTACTGTGCTGTCACTATAATGAGCTGTGCACTCACAACCTTCTATTATTAATGACACATAAACAATGTGACTACCCAACAAATGAGTGTTTGCCCATTTCTGGGGGGATCCTTTGTATATTCGTCAATTATTGGGAATAACCTTTGCTTGGATTTATGTATCCTTCAATAGGTACTGCCTTCATAATTCTGGGGCAGTTGGCATTTTTTCTATAGCCTCCATTATTCCTAAGCAAATATGCTAATTAGGCTCAATATGCTAATTAGGTCCTCTACTGTCAGTTGGCTCTCCTTGGCTGGTGCAGATAGACAGGGACCCACCTGACAGTAGAGACCTTAATTAGCATATTTGGGTCCTGACACTATCGGCGCCAATTGCTCAGGAATGATGAGTGGAGCGGCACTTATTGAAGGATGCAAAGAATTGGAGATAGTGAAGGTGTTAAAGGGTCCTCTTTAAAAAAATAAGTGTTACAGAACTCATAAAATAATACTCAAAGCAGAACATACGTCCAAGCAGTTAATTGTGGAATAAAACCAAAAACCAACAAATACAATTCTACAGTGTTAAATAAATAAAATTTCTGATCAGTTTCACCCAGAACATTTAAATGTGTCAAAAACAGAAACACAAACATAAAACCATAAATTACAATAATTATATTTATACACTTATTGTGCCTTAAGCATGCCTACCATTGCTACAAATAAATGGAAGTAATTATATAAATTAGGCTTTTCATTGTACGTGTGGAAACAGAACAGCTTTATAAAATGTCAGTAATTAATCAAGTTTTCCAACGCAGTTACATGAATAGTCTTCTACCATTTTCCATACAATAATATGGCCCTTGCCATCGTACATCTCTACACACTGGGCCACCTTTACTAATAGGTAGACAGTGAACACTTAGACAGTCATCTGAAAATACTCCAGATTTATCACAGTGGCTGATACTGGATAATAAATCTGGGAATCCTTTAGACTGTCTAGTAGTATATACCACGTTTTAGTATCGGATTAACCCCCTCCCCCCCACCGTTGTCCACTTACCTGCAGCTCCCAGCTCCTCTTCTTGGTCCGGTGCTCTGTCCTCTTCAGAGCGCCCTGCGCCCCGCATCCCTAGACTAGTATTGTAGTAGAAAAAAGCTTGAGAAAGGTTCAGATAAGAACCGAAACGTCGCTGCTTGGAATAAATCCACACTTTTTCTAACTATTGGAGTGCTGCCATTTTTTCCATTTTCTAGACTAGTATTGTAGAGATGCAGGGAGTAGGCGGGGCTTAGTAGGAGGGGCATCACTCACGTCTCCCTGCCCAGTACTCGCCCACACTCTCCTGAGCCCCGCTTTCTCTATAATAATAGTCGAGTAGAGGGGTGGGGCTTAGGAGAGTATGGGCGGGTACTGGGAGGGGAGACGTGAGTGATGCCCCGCCTACTCCCTGCATCTCTACAATACTAGTCTAGGGATGTGGGGCGCAGGGCGCTCTGAAGAGGACAGAGGACCCTGCCTCCCTAGACTAGTATTGTAGAGATGCAGGGAGTAGGCGGGGCTTAAGTGCGGCTGGAGAGTGTGGGCGGGGAGAAGTCAGAAGACTCTGAAGACAAGTGGACAGAGGACCGGACCAAGAAGAGCTGGGAGCTGCAGCTATGCAGGTAAGTGGACAACGGTGGGGGGGTTAAGCACTACACAGCGTGGGGTCCAACAATTTTTGGACTACATGCTGTGCAGTGAATAGGATCATTTTTAAAATCCAATCTCCGAATGATCGGAAATTGGATTTTAAAAACGATCCTGAAATGTCAAGATCGGCTCAATCCTAAGTGCTGGCGATGTAGCAATGTCCAGAGCTGGACCTGCTACACACTCAGCGTTGCTACAATCGGATTGCTACATCGGTAGCAGGTTCAGCTCTGCTTCATCTCGGCATAGGAATGCATTGACCAGTGTTGATTGGCCGAATGCCATACTTCTGTATGGCATTCGGCCAATCAGCGCAGGTCAATGCATTCCTATGGGTAAAAGTCAGCTCGCGCATATCGCAAGCTGACAGGAATCCCAACGAGATGAAGCCCCAAAGAGTTGTGTGAGTAACATTTCCCCCCTAAATAAAGGTAATCCCTAGCTTACCCTGCCTGTAGATCTGTCCCTGTCTCACAGTCACATAGTTCACAGTCCCAAATTAGTCGAATGGTAAATCCACCATTCGTCTAAATTGGAGGTTATCTGTTTCCGGCCGCCAATTACTTTTTCCGATTTTTTTTTTCACTGCCCCCGTTGTCGTAGTTCCTGTCCCACCTCCCTCTGCCATTATTGATGCAAAAAACGCATCAGGAAAGGTGGGAGGGGATACAAATTTTTACTGCGTTTGCAGCCTTGTATTCGATAGTAATCGAATATCCCGAACGGCCTGATATTCAATCGAATCTGCATTCGATCGAACGGCGTTCGCTCATCTCTAAAAACAAGCTATAATAGTCTAATAGATAGAGCCCTAAGCAGGGGTGTAACTATCGGGGTAGCAGTTGTTGCGGCTACCACAAGGGGCCTGAGCTTGCTTCCTTATGTGTCGCGACACAAACCCTGGCACAAGAGATGTTTGGCCCATCATTGAAGATGGCTGATATCAGCGGTTGGTTGGGGTCTTCGGGGGAAGCCTCATGTCAAAAGTTCGCCACAGGGCCTTGCCATTCCTAGTTGGTCTCTTCTGCAGCTGCGCTGTATAGAAATGGATATAACTAGTGTGAGCAGTTGAGCTCTTGATCTATGTTACTTTTAAACATTATAAAACTTTAAGCATCTTAGAATCCATTGTTTCCTTAAGTTTCCAAGGAAGTGGAGAGCAATAACATTTTGCCTGGGTCTGTGGATTAGTTAGGTAGAAGTGCCGCCTCATCACCTCCATTTAGACCATTTGAGATTGGAGTTTTTAGGTCATTCATCTAAAATATTTTCTTTTTATATAGATAATGGAATGTGTTTCCTTCTGTTTCCCTAGAGGTTATTATCTCAATTCCTTTCATCTTCAGCCCTCACATGTAACAATAATGAATGTCTTGAGACGATCTTGCCTTTGTCCACCAGTAAGGGCTATGTGGAGTCAGCAGTTACAAGCAGCTGTATTTATTCATGCAGGTATTTGATACGTTTCCTATAAATAGTAATATAAAAGCTGAAGATCTAAATAATGTATTATACTAATGTGTCTCTTATTATATATATCTCTATATTGTTGCTTCATTGTTTGACAGCTCTCGAGTGAACATAACACGAAATCTCGTCTTCCACCTTTGTCTAAATGAATGCTATTCGTTGCAGCGGGAAGTTATACAAAGTGCTTTATAGGAGTTATCCTACATTTACATAGTAAATTTCTCAGTTAAACTAGGCAAAACAAGACAAAATTAATTTAATAGCATTTTTTTTTTTTTTAGATATTGCTCTTATATATTTGTTATAGTGCCCCATGGTGTTCGTTTGTTTCGCCCTCAGAATGTCCAATCCTTCCGGTGCTGTTGAGACAGATTCTTATTGGTTGGCCAGAACAATAGAAGGAATCATTTTGCCTACCACATACACGAGAATCAGATGGAATGACCAACCATGTGTGACCTCCAGCTCTAGACACATTAGGCGGATATTCTTAAGGGATGTAAAAGAACAGCAAGCAGGGGTCACCATAATAAATATGTCACGGTATTGCAACATTTTTTAATAATTCTAATTAACAAAATATACTTTTGCCTAAACGAACAGAGAGGTGTAACATTCAATTATGGAACAGCCCTTGGGGAAAGAAGAAAGTTGCTTAGAAATGTCAGCACTGTGAGCTTTATACTCAACATTAGAGATGAGCGAGTAGTACTCGATCGAGTAGGTATTTGATCGAATACTACGGTATTCGAAATACTCGTACTCGATCGAGTACCACTCGCTGTTCGAATGTAAAAGTTCGATGCAGAACCAGCATTGATTGGCCGAATGCTATACAGTCAGCCAATCAACGCTGGTTCTTTTCCTACCTTTAGAAGTCTTCTCTGTGCAGCTTCCCCGCGGCGTCTTCCGGCTCTTCATTCACTCTGCCAGGCATCGGGCCTGGGCAGAGCCGACTGCACATGTCCGCTTGTAGTGCAGGCATGCGCAGTCGGCTCTGCCCAGGCCCGATGCCTGGCAGAGTGAATGAAGAGCCGGAAGATGCCGCGGGGACTCTGCATGGAGAAGACTTCTCGGAGGATCCAGCCCGACCCTCACTCGTGGACTTGGTAAGTATAATTTGATCGAACGTTGCCTACCCCTGAAATTAGCATTTTCCCCCCATAGACAATAATAGGGTTTGATATTTGATTTGAGTAGTCGAATATTGAGGGGCTACTCGAAATGAATATCGAACCTCGAACATTTTACTGTTCGCTCATCTCTACTCAACATGAAAGCAATATGTGTCGCCTGCCTGGCATTGTACAGTCAGACTGAGAAGTGAGAGCTGGACTCAAAAGATATTTCATGGTTACCTCCTGGCTCAATAACTTAGACCACTAGAGATGTTATATTTGACACCTTCAATCCCAAAGACCACCAGTTATTTACCAATAACCTTTTCATTACCAAAATTAGCAGCCAGCCTCTTTGGAATGATAAATTGGAGTGAGTAGACTTGTCAAGCCTGGTACTTGTGGCTGGAGTGGGGGAGCCATAAAGAGTCTAACACTAAATATACACTGACATATATGAGTTGCTAGCCTGTCTTAGGAGAGATACTTCATATGGCCATCTATGGTTACCCACCTAAGGTTGGTAAGAGTAGTAGTTGACCTTCATCTTTCTACATGCTGTTTGAACCATCAGACGGAATACCTGGGAATCCTTCTGATACAGCAATTTGCCAATCTTTGCCTGCTTGGGAGTATTACTTGGATATTGCATGAAATTTGGGTAGTATACAGGTATGACATTGTATTGTGAATATTGCATTGTAGCAGTATATAGTCACCATATGCTTATATTTTTGGATATTGTATAGAGGTGTTATTACGGCATTGTATGGCAGTAATATTTTGGCATGGATAGCTATGTTATATGGTCACTCTGGAAAGACTGTGTAAGGACACACATTAATGACAATGGCCATGACTAGTTGTCAGAATATTCATATCTTATACATATACAAGAAGCATAATGGTAGAACACCAAAATGTATTGTTATAATAGAAGATACTTGTTGCTACTTCATGGAATATTCACTGATACAGAGGTGTCTAGAATGCTGACAGGTCATCTTTTAGAGAAAGACAATTCAACAAATTTTGGTAACATTTTTACATCCCGGGTACTGTCTTTGTTCACTAGTATTTGCTGATGCCAGGGGCTTAGGAGCCATATCAAAGGAAGAAAAGAAACATATGTTGATCTAAAGCTGCAGGTTCTGGGCATCCTGTTGTACAGTATAGCAATGCTCAGGGATATTTCCAAAACCTAAAAACATTAAAAACACACCGCAGGGAAGACAAAGTTACTTGCCTAAGGTTGTGCAATATACAATGATTAAAATAACACCCAAGGAGAATACCTAAAGTCCGGTGTAATGATCCCCAGCCATAACATAGGGGCGGATTTACTAATAGCGTCTACATTTTAGATAGTGCAAACATAAATTAGACTTAAGCCCCGCTCCCACAGAGAGAGGATTGGGGGATTTTTTTGTCCTGAGAGTGACGTGGGAAGTCCAACAGTCGCGGCTTCCCCCTCCGGAGTAGGCTCAAATGAATGGGCCTAGTCCGGAGGGTGCAGCCGCGAGGCGGAGGCCGGGGCTGAATCAGGCAAGGAGTCCGCCTGAAGAAAGGGCAGCTTGTTTCTTTTTAAAATGACCTGGAACATGCCGCTCACGGAAAAAAGTAAGCTAGCGGTCTACATAGCCCTCCATTGTGAGAGGGCGGATTATGACATGGATTCAGCACCATAATCCGCCCCCTTTTGCCCTGTGTGAATGGGGCCAAACTGTGTTTATCAAAGTATTTAAGGCTGGGTTCACACCTGCGCCTGGTCTCCGTCTGGGGATTCCATTCTCTGTTCAGCTTTAAAAATGCAGAGAGGACAAACTGGTTCTTTTCTCTTTGCATTTTTCTGCTCTTTTCAGGCGGAAACCCGGCCGACCCCATTAAGGTCTGTGGGGTCCACGGGTTTCTAAGGGTAGCTGCTTTATTAAGCGGATTACATTTCCGTTCAGGGGTCCCCAAGCTGAACCTTAGAATGGAAACCCCAATGCAGGTGTGAGCCTAGGTTAATGCTATTTGATAAATCTGATGTATTGACTGTCTAGTCTAATATTATACTCGAAAATTGTGACGCACGACAGCACATCTCAAACACCGCCATTTCCCCATTCCATATAAATAGAGATGAGCGAACAGTAAAATGTTCTAGGTTCGATATTCGTTTTGAGTAGTCCCTCAATATTCGACTACTCAAATCGAATATCGAACCCTATTATAGTCTATGGGGGGAAAATGCTCGTTTCACGGGGTAGGCAACGTTTGATCAAATTACATTTACCAAGTTCACGAGTGAGGGTCGGGCTGGATCCTCTGAGCAGTCTTCTCCTTGCAGCGTCCCTGCGGCGTCTTCCGGCTCTTCATTCACTCTGCCAGGCATCGGGCCTGGGCAGAGCCGACTGCGCATGCCCGCACTACAAACAGTCGGCTCTGCCCAGGCCCGATGCCTGGCAGAGTGAATGAATATCCGGAAGACTCCGCAGAGAAGCTGCACGGAGAAGACTTCTAAAGGTAGGAGAAGAACCAGTGTTGATTGGCCGACTGTATAGCATTCGGCCAATCAATGCTGGTTCTGCATTGAACTTTTACATTCGAACAGCGAGTGGTACTCGATCGAGTACGAGTATTTCGAATACCGTAGTATTTGATCGAGTACTACTCGCTCATCTCTACATATAAACTATATAAATCATAAAAATGTCTAAAATATTTGATAAATGTGGTGCAAGGCTTGTTAAACAATTTTCCGGTGCAAATTATTCCAGAATTCTGGCGCATTTTGCTTAGTAAATCTCCCCCATTGTGTATACGTTTTACCTGGAGTGTCCCTTTAACATTTACAATATCCTTTTTAACATTATAACGCGTCAAGATTGTAACATCTAGGGAAATCTATTTCTCATTTGATATAATACTATACACGTCTTCTATATTTCACCCAATGCTACAGTGTATTGAATATTTCCCGAGCATGTAGCATTTAGTATAGCAATATACCATATATTGAAATTGATCATCACTAACCTCTTTTAGAAGATTCAGTCACTAGTTGACGTGGAAGAATATGAGCGCATGGACCCCGGAGAGAGCCATATTGGGAATATTTATTTTTCCGAATTGATATATGGGGATTAAACTGATTTTTCTGCTATAACAAGATTTTCCATCTGCATTCACAGAAATCTTTCCTCTCTGCTTCTCGACATAACAGTTACAGACTTTAACCTTCTTAGTAACGACACACTAAAAAATACATAAAGGACACTAAGTTATGTTTGATTCCTTCCCCTCTCTGGATTTACAATGCGCAAAACTGCAATAAAAATAAATAAAAATGATATGCTAAGATTATCCGTGATGGTTTTATTGCCGAGACGAGTTCCCAGTCATTCCTCAGTTATTTGCCACTTCACATATAAAATTTCCTTTTTTTCTAATGATTCTGAACATTATTATTCTCTATGTCAAGAAATGTTATGTCGAAAGTCGACAACATTAGGGTAATAAGCGATGGAGCTCTCCGAAGTACGGGGGTTCTCGCTGTGAATCTAATTGACAGGTATCTCCCGCACCTTTGCTTCGGGAATTTTTATCTTTATATCTCAGCGGAGACATAGCAAATAATATCACATCAACTCCGCAAGGTGTAGTTATCATCTCCGATATGGAAGATGTATATCCACACTCGAAATATGGTTACATGTCCCAGAACTGTTTTGTAATGGATTAACATTATTCTCCCTTGTCACACGGCGCGGTACCATGAAACTCGTAAAATACTTCTCCGTCCTTCTTTATATTCATCCGACGATCAGCAAGGAGAAAAGTTAGCGGTAGAGAGATTTAGTTCATCTATAAGTCACATTAGAATATTCTGCCGAAGACAGGCTAATTCCATTAAGACGTGACACCCCTGGCTTCTGCAGACATAGTAATTGGGATTCAATGAACTTTCTGTTTCTGTTGCTCGGCCCTTCTGGGTCGAGAAACTTTTGAAGATAAAACATGAATAATGACACGCGGGCTATCGAAATGAAATTGTTAGCGCTTGTTATCTCCGGTGCGAGGTGGGTGAAGTAAACAGCAATTTGATTATATTAGGTGTTTTGATATCGAGTTCTCTTTGGAACGTTTCAAAAGTTTTCACGTTAAAAAAGAAGAATATATCTCTGTGTACGTATGGAACTTTTCTCTGCAGTCGGATATGTCAATGCATATTAAGAAGGACCTGTCTGATATCTAGTGATGTCTGTTGTGATAAATACTTGTATTCCCCTTAATATAAGAATTCTGCAACAGGTTTTTTACAACTCTGCATTGAGCCGTTCCTCTAATGTTCCTAGAAATTTATGAATAAATCGACAGGTGGGTGTTACCATTCTCCTTGTCAAAAGGGCGGGTGTCCCTAAACAATCTGGCAGTATCTGTACTGATTGGTCAATGTCAGGGGGCATTCACACGATGTAACGCGGCACTGATTCTTGCACAATATCTCGCGTAAGATTCAGCTCTGCAAAACAGAATCCCATTGAATTCAATGGGTTCCGTTTAACGCATGTAACACATTGAAATCAATGGCTTAAAAAGCCTCTCATTGATTTCAATGTGTTACACCCCTTAAACAGAACCCAATGAAGTCAATGGGATTCTGTTTTGCAGCGCTGATTCTTACGCAAGTTATCGTGCAAAAATCAGTGCCGCATTACATTGTGTGAATGCCCCCTCAGACTGTATAGGGAAACCCCAAACTGGTTATCACACACTGTAGAGTTGTAGGAAAAGATGCTGTAGACCAGAGGTAGGCAACCTTCGGCACTGCATCTGTTGTTAAACTACAACTCCCAGCATGCATACTTGCTCTGATGCTCTTTGAGTTCCCATGGAAGTGAATGGAGTATGTTGGGAGTTGTAGTTTCATAGCAGCTGGAGTGATGAAGATTTCTGACCCCTGACCTAGAATGTTAACAAGAAGTCAACTACATTGGCAGGTGGCGTGTTCAGTTTTACTCTTTGCTTAGAGTTTTTTGTTGCTGTGTGTGAACACTGCTCTATTACCTCTCCTCTGTAAGTGAATTTCCACCACACCCATCTGCACCTTGTTTCCCTCTGTTCATCAAATTGTTAATCTTAGCCTTACCTGTGTGATTGACAGCCGGTCTACCAATCAAGTCTAGGGCCAATCCTGGGCTTCCTATATACAAGTCAACAGATCACACAGATTTCATGGCTATTGTGACTCAGGCCTGAGACTTTGTCCCTGCTAAGATACTATTGTATCACTGACTTCTGACCTTTGGCTTGCCTTGTGACTTCTCTTTTGGATTACAATTTTGTACTGCCTTTTCTCTTTGGATTTGACCCTTGGCTTGCTGACTTCACTTCTGTTTTGTCCTGTCTTGTTCTGTGATATCACTTATCTCAGAGAAGGGACCATTGACAAGTTGCTCCAATCACTAGGACAGTGTGGCAAGCAGGTAGGGACATGGGGGAGGTTCAGCTTAGGACTCACTGTCTCTGTCTTCCCTTCTTCTTGGTTTCAACAGCAGCACTAGGGAATTGCACAACTAGCAATTCCCTTACAGAAGGGCTGCCCCTGTGCTCCAATTGTCCCTTTCCTTCCCCTCAGTCCCCCAGGTAGCCATTTTTGTGTACCTATTACATGCAGGTTGTAATTGAGTGCTGATCAGAGCATAACATACTGAAGTATTGCAGTGAATTGCAGAAGCAAAGGATTACATATTCATTTTCCCTGGGATATGGGGAATCAAAATAAAAAGTAAAAACAAAAAACAAAACCCACACATGATAAAAGTGAATATTTCACCCCTTTTCCTATTTTACATATACAAGTAGCTAGACAGGAACAATAAAATATAGATATAAACATATTAGGTATCGCTGCATATGAAAACATCTGCCCGTATTGCTGTTTTGTGGTTGCTTTTCCTCCCCTCTAAATAAAAACTGAATACAAAAGTGATCAATAAGTCTCTACCCCAAGAATTATATGTGTCAGAATATGGTGATGCACAGCGAATCTTGATTTGGAAACATAATTTTTTTGACATCTCGTAAAACATAACAAAAACTATATAAGGCCACATCTAATCCGGAATCACTGTTGAAGACACTGCCACAGGACTTTTTTTTCCCACTGATTTCAGTATGAACATGGTGGACCCCCCCCGTGGACACCATTACAATCACTGGGGTCTGCCGCTGTCTATGGATAATCACTGTTTTAGTGGTCCAGCTCTCCGTCGTTCAGGTGCACCAGCAGACCCTGACAATGGAGAGCCCGGCGTATATGTGAACCTAACCCACAGCCTCGTTGACTTCTGCGTTCGCATTCCATCTGGGGGAGTCCGCATGAGAACCCCCCAAACAGAATACTGAACGCAACTGCCAGCGGTGTGCCAGTTAAAGCCAGATCTCTGCAGAGATCATGCGGACAAGAAAGTAGTTTACAATCCACTTTCCTGTCCGCATGATTCGTGCAGGCACTGCGTGGCAAGCACACGGACCCCATTATAGTCTATGGGGTCCGTGTGCTTTCACTGGCACACCGCTGGCAGTTGCATTCGGTATTCGATTCGGGGGGGTCCTCATGCGGACTCCCCCAGACGGAATCCAAATGCAGATGTGAACGAAGTCCTACTGACTTGCAGGATAAAGATAATAGGTCATTATTCTCACATACTATGAATGGTACAAAAGTAAACCAAAACACTTCAGTCGATTTGTTTTTTTTGTTTTTTCTCATTTCATCCCACAAATAATTTATTTTACTGTTTTGCAAAGCATTTTCTTAAATACTAACATTAAAAAATACAACTTGTCCTATAGAAAACAATCCTATATATATATATATATATATATATATATATATATATATATATATATATAGGAAACCTAAAAATGATAGGGACTCTGGAAAGTGGAGATGAAAAAACAAAAAACAACGAAAAATTTTAAATTTAATGCAGCGTAAGGGGGTTAAATGTACGGCGAAATGGCGCTCACTTTGTTCATTTCTAAGACCTCTGCTGCCTGCTCTACATTAATTAAAGTGGTTACCACCTGCCAGCAATCTGTACATGGATTTGTTAGCCGCGTTGTACATCTGGCAGATCTTCCTATAAAAAAAAAAAACAACAACAACTTGCGCTATGCCGCAGACGTGCATTTCAGAAACTTTTTTGCAGATATTTTTGAACATCAGCGAAGAACCTCATTATCTACTATAAATAGAAAATAAATGGTTGCACAGCGCTGTTCCATCTGTTGCTTTAGGTTATGAATATAATTCTTCAATAGAATTCACTACATTATTACTGTATATGAAGCAGACACTACATTTTTATCAGCGCTAATGAGATGTAAAAATCTTAATTAGATTTGGAATTGCAACAAACAGGAACAACGTACCAAATATATTCCTCAATGTTGTGCGGTTTGTCATTTTTAGTGCTTTCAGTTGTTATTATTTTATAGAACACTACATTTTTATACGCATTGCGAGACATAAAATACTTATTAATAGAATAAATGATCTAATGTTGTAATGGTTTATTGCATTTAAAGAAACATAAAAGAAATAAAAATATTAAAATATTAATAATAATAACAATATATACTACTATATAATAATGACAAAAATAATGACAATAATAATAAAAATGTTTAAAATAACAATAATAATTAATACTAAAGAATATTAATGATAAAAAATGACAATAAATAATAACAATATTTAAAATAGTAATGACAATAATAATGCTAAATAATACTTAATAATAATAACTAACATAATGGCAATAAATAATAAAAATGACTAATAATAAATATTTATAATTATAATTATTATCCCAATAATTATAATAAAGGCAATGAATAATAATAATAATAATAATAATAATAATAATAATAATAAATGATAATTTTAAATTATTGTTATTAATTATTATTAGTAGAGATGAGCGAACAGTGTTCTATCGAACTCATGTTCGATCGGATATTAGGCTGTTCGGCATGTTCGAATCGAATCGAACACCGCGTGGTAAAGTGCGCCATTACTCGATTCCCCTCCCACCTTCCCTGGCGCCTTTTTTGCTCCAATAACAGCGCAGGGTAGGTGGGACAGGAACTACGACACCGGTGACGTTGAAAAAAGTAGGCAAAACCCATTGGCTGCCGAAAACATGTGACCTCTAATTTAAAAGAACAGCGCCGCCCAGCTTCGCGTCATTCTGAGCTTGCAATTCACCGGGGACGGAGGTTTCCGTCCAGCTAGCTAGGGCTTAGATTCTGGGTAGGCAGGGACAGGCTAGGATAGGAAGGAGAAGACAACCAACAGCTCTTATAAGAGCTAAATTCCAGGGAGAAGCTTGTCAGTGTAACGTGGCACTGACGGGCTCAATCGCCGCAACCCAGCTTTCCCAGGATCCTGAATGGAATACACTGTCAGTGTATTCCCGTATACCCGATATATACCCCGATACCCGTTCCAACGGTGTGCCCCCCCACCTTCACCCCAGAAATACCCTGCAAGTCCCCTAGCAATAGAATTGGGGCTATATACACCCACAATTTTTACTACTGGTATACAGTGCCATTGTCTGACTGGGAATTCAAAGAATATATTGGGAATACAAATACCCTCATTTCTTGCTACTGCCATATAGTGCCAGTTTCTGACTGGTAATTCAAAGAATATATTGGGGTTACGTGCACCCACAATTTTTACTACTGGTATACAGTGCCATTGTCTGACTGGGAATTCAAAGAATATATTGGGAATACAAATACCCTCATTTCTTGCTACTGCCATATAGTGCCAGTGTCTGACTGGGAATTCAAAGAATATATTGGGGTTACGTGCACCCACAATTTTTACTACTGGTATACAGTGCCATTGTCTGACTGGGAATTCAAAGAGTATATTGGGAATACAAATACCCTCATTTCTTGCTACTGCCATATAGTGCCAGTTTCTGACTGGTAATTTAAAGAATATATTGGGGTTACGTGCACCCACAATTTTTACTACTGGTATACAGTGCCATTGTCTGACTGGGAATTCAAAGAGTATATTGGGAATACAAATACCCTCATTTCTTGCTACTGCCATATAGTGCCAGTTTCTGACTGGGAATTCAAAGAATATATTGGGGTTACGTGCACCCACAATTTTTACTACTGGTATACAGTGCCATTGTCTGACTGGGAATTCAAAGAATATATTGGGGTTATAAATACCCTCATTTCTTGCTACTGCCATATAGTGCCAGTTTCTGACTGGTAATTCAAAGAATATATTGGGGTTACGTGCACCCACAATTTTTACTACTGGTATACAGTGCCATTGTCTGACTGGGAATTCAAAGAGTATATTGGGAATACAAATACCCTCATTTCTTGCTACTGCCATATAGTGCCAGTTTCTGACTGGGAATTCAAAGAATATATTGGGGTTACGTGCACCCCCAATTTTTACTACTGGTATACAGTGCCATTGTCTGACTGGGAATTCAAAGAATATATTGGGGTTATAAATACCCTCATTTCTTGCTACTGCCATATAGTGCCAGTTTCTGACTGGTAATTCAAAGAATATATTGGGGTTACGTGCACCCACAATTTTTACTACTGGTATACAGTGCCATTGTCTGACTGGGAATTCAAAGAGTATATTGGGAATACAAATACCCTCATTTCTTGCTACTGCCATATAGTGCCAGTTTCTGACTGGGAATTCAAAGAATATATTGGGGTTACGTGCACCCCCAATTTTTACTACTGGTATACAGTGCCATTGTCTGACTGGGAATTCAAAGAATATATTGGGGTTATAAATACCCTCATTTCTTGCTACTGCCATATAGTGCCAGTTTCTGACTGGTAATTCAAAGAATATATTGGGGTTACGTGCACCCACAATTTTTACTACTGGTATACAGTGCCATTGTCTGACTGGGAATTCAAAGAGTATATTGGGAATACAAATACCCTCATTTCTTGCTACTGCCATATAGTGCCAGTTTCTGACTGGGAATTCAAAGAATATATTGGGGTTACGTGCACCCCCAATTTTTACTACTGGTATACAGTGCCATTGTCTGACTGGGAATTCAAAGAATATATTGGGGTTATAAATACCCTCATTTCTTGCTACTGCCATATAGTGCCAGTTTCTGACTGGTAATTCAAAGAATATATTGGGGTTACGTGCACCCACAATTTTTACTACTGGTATACAGTGCCATTGTCTGACTGGGAATTCAAAGAGTATATTGGGAATACAAATACCCTCATTTCTTGCTACTGCCATATAGTGCCAGTTTCTGACTGGGAATTCAAAGAATATATTGGGGTTACGTGCACCCACAATTTTTACTACTGGTATACAGTGCCATTGTCTGACTGGGAATTCAAAGAGTATATTGGGAATACAAATACCCTTATTTCTTGCTACTGCCATATAGTGCCAGTTTCTGACTGGGAATTCAAAGAATATATTGGGGTTACGTGCACCCACAATTTTTACTACTGGTATACAGTGCCATTGTCTGACTGGGAATTCAAAGAATATATTGGGAATACAAATACCCTCATTTCTTGCTACTGCCATATAGTGCCAGTGTCTGACTGGTAATTCAAAGAATATATTGGGGTTACGTGCACCCACAATTTTTACTACTGGTATACAGTGCCATTGTCTGACTGGGAATTCAAAGAGTATATTGGGAATACAAATACCCTCATTTCTTGCTACTGCCATATAGTGCCAGTTTCTGACTGGGAATTCAAAGAATATATTGGGGTTACGTGCACCCACAATTTTTACTACTGGTATACAGTGCCAATTTCTAACTAGGAATTCAAAATGCGCAAGGCTCCCGGAAAGGGACGTGGACGAGGCCGTGGGCGAGGTCGGGGGAATGGTTCTGGGGAGCAAGGTAGCAGTGAAGCCACAGGGCGTCCCGTGCCTACTCCTGTGGGGCAGCAAGCATTGCGCCACTCCACAGTGCCAGGGTTGCTTGCCACATTAACTAAACTGCAGGGTACAAACCTTAGTAGGCCCGAGAACCAGGAACAGGTCTTGCAATGGCTGTCAGAGAACGCTTACAGCACATTGTCCAGCAGCCAGTCAGACTCTGCCTCCTCTCCTCCTATTACCCAACAGTCTTGTCTTCCTTCCTCCCAAAATTCCGAAGCTTTACAGAACAATAACCCAAACTGTCCCTGCTCCCCAGAGCTGTTCTCCGCTCCTTTCATTGTCCCTCAACCTGCCTCTCCACGTCACGATTCCACGAACCTAACAGAGGAGCATCTGTGTCCAGATGCTCAAACACTAGAGTCTCCTCCATCTCCGTTCGATTTGGTGGTGGATGACCAGCAACCCACCCTCATCGACGATGATGTGACGCAGTTGCCGTCAGGGCATCCAGTTGACCGGCGCATTGTGCGGGAGGAGGAGATGAGACAGGAGTTGGAAGAGGAAGTGGTGGATGATGAGGACACTGACCCGACCTGGACAGGGGGGATGTCAAGCGGGGAAAGTAGTGTGGATGTTGAGGCAGGTGCAGCACCAAAAAGGGTAGCTAGAGGCAGAGGCAGAGGTCAGCAGCTTAGGCGAAGCCAGGCCACACCCGGAATCTCCCAAGATGTTCCAGTTCGTACCCAGCCCCGAAAAACTCCCACCTCGAGGGCACGTTTCTCGAAGGTGTGGAGTTTTTTCAAGGAATGCGCCGAGGACAGATATAGTGTTGTCTGCACAATTTGCCTCTCGAAATTGATTAGGGGCTCTGAGAAGAGCAACCTGTCCACCACTTCAATGCGCCGTCATTTGGAATCCAAGCACTGGAATCAGTGGCAGGCAGCAACGGCAGGACAAAGGCCGCCTGCCGTTCACGCCACTGCCACTGCCTCTGCCTCTGCCTCTGCCACTGCCACTGCTGACTGTGCTGGCGATGCACTCCAGAGGACGAGCCAGGACACCACTTCATCTGCCTCCGCCACTTTGTTGACTTCTACCTCATCCTCCCCTGGTCCTGTCTTATCTCCTTCTCCTGCACCATCAAAGGCACCATCAGGCGTTTCTTTACAACAACCCACCATCTCTCAGACATTGGAGCGGCGGCAGAAATACACTGCTAACCACCCACACGCGCAAGCCTTGAACGCCAACATCGCTAAACTGCTGGCCCAGGAGATGTTGGCGTTCCGGCTTGTTGAAACTCCCGCCTTCCTGGACCTGATGGCAACTGCGGCACCTCGCTATGCCGTCCCTAGCCGTCACTACTTCTCCCGGTGTGCCGTCCCCGCCTTGCACCAGCACGTGTCACTCAACATCAGGCGGGCCCTTAGTTCCGCGCTTTGCACAAAGGTCCACTTGACCACCGACGCGTGGACAAGTGCATGCGGACAGGGACGCTACATTTCACTGACGGCACACTGGGTGAATGTAGTTGAGGCTGGGACTGCTTCCCAAACTGGCCCGGTGTACCTCGTCTCCCCGCCTAACATTCCTGGCAGGGACACGAGAAGAACACCCCCCTCCTCCTCCTCCTCTACCGCCTCCTCCTCCGCCACCGCCTCCTCCTCCGCCACCGCCTCCTCCTCCGCTGTTAGATTGACCCCAGCTACGAGTTGGAAACGTTGCAGCACTGGCGTTGGTAGACGTCAGCAGGCTGTGCTGAAGCTGATCAGCTTGGGGGACAGACAGCACACTGCCTCCGAGGTGAGGGATGCCCTCCTCGATGAGACGGCAATATGGTTTGAGCCGCTGCACCTGGGCCCAGGCATGGTCGTTTGTGATAACGGCCGGAACCTGGTAGCAGCTCTGGAGCTTGCCGGACTCCAACATGTTCCATGCCTGGCCCACGTCTTCAACCTAGTGGTGCAACGTTTCCTAAAGAGCTACCCCAATGTTCCAGAGCTACTGGTGAAAGTGCGGCGCATGTGCGCCCACTTTCGCAAGTCGACAGTAGCCGCTGCTAGCTTAAAATCTCTCCAGCAACGCCTGCATGTGCCACAACACCGGCTTTTGTGCGACGTCCCCACACGCTGGAACTCAACGTTTCAGATGTTGAATAGAGTGGTTGAGCAGCAGAGACCTTTGATGGAATACCAGCTACAAAACCCTAGGGTGCCACAAAGTCAGCTGCCTCAGTTTCACATCCATGAGTGGCCATGGATGAGAGACCTTTGTGACATCCTACGGGTCTTTGAGGAGTCCACAAGGAGGGTGAGCTCTGAGGATGCGATGGTGAGCCTTACAATCCCGCTCTTGTGTGTTCTGAGAGAATCCCTGATTGACATCAGGGATAACTCAGATCACACAGAGGAGTTAGGGATAGCATCCGATCCGTCACAGCTGGAGAGTAGGTCCACACATCTGTCCGCTTCACTGCGTTTAATGGAGGAGGAGGAGGAGGAGGAGGAGGAAGAAGAGTTGTCCGATGATGTGATGGTGATACAGGAGGCTTCCGGGCAACTTCGAATCGTCCCATTGTTGCAGCGCGGATGGGTAGACATGGAGGATGAGGAGGAAATGGAGATTGAACTTTCCGGTGGGGCCAGAGGAGTCATGCCAACTAACACTGTGGCAGACATGGCTGAGTTCATGTTGGGGTGCTTTACAACCGACAAGCGTATTGTCAAAATCATGGAGGACAACCAGTACTGGATCTTTGCTATCCTTGACCCCCGGTATAAAAACAACATCTCGTCTTTTATTCCGGTAGAGGGGAGGGCCAATCGCATCAATGCTTGCCACAGGCAATTGGTGCAGAATATGATGGAGATGTTTCCAGCATGTGACGTTGGCGGCAGGGAGGGCAGTTCCTCCAGTAGGCAACCAAGTTCTCACCGGTCCACACAAACGAGGGGCACACTGTCTAAGGTCTGGGACACCTTGATGGCACCCCCTCGCCAAAGTGCCGCCACGGAGGGTCCTAGTGTCACCAGGCGTGAGAAGTATAGGCGCATGTTGCGGGAATACCTTTCCGACCACAGCCCTGTCCTCTCCGACCCCTCTGCACCCTACACGTATTGGGTGTCGAAGTTGGACCTGTGGCTTGAACTTGCCCTATATGCCTTGGAGGTGCTGTCCTGTCCTGCCGCCAGCGTCCTATCTGAGAGGGTGTTCAGTGCAGCCGGTGGCATCATCACTGACAAGCGCACCCGTCTGTCAGCTGAGAGTGCCGACCGGCTCACTTTGATAAAAATGAACCACCACTGGATAGAGCCTTCATTTTTGTGCCCACCTGTGTAAAGCACCCCAACATGAAACTCCATGTCTGTACTCAACCTCTCCAATTCCTCCGCATCCTCATACTCATCCACCATAAGCGTTGCACAATTCTGCTAATACTAGGCTCCCTCCAACATGATTTCCCCCAACTCTGCTGGTTAGAGGCTCCCTCCACCCTGATTTCCACCAACTCTGCTGGTTAGAGGCTCCCTCCACCCTGCTTTCCCACAACTCTGCTGGTTAGAGGCTCCTTCCACCATGAATTTGCCCAAACTGGGCTGTTTAGAGGCTCCCTCCACCATGAATTGGTCCAAACTGGGTTTTTTAGAGGCTCCCTCCACCATGAATTGGTCCAAACTGGGCTGGTTAGAGGCTCCCTCCACCATGAATTGGTCCAAACTGGGCTGGTTAGAGGCTCCCTCCACCATGAATTGGTCCAAACTGGGGTGGTTAGAGGCTCCCTCCACCATTAATTGGTCCAAACTGGGCAGGTTAGAGGCTCCCTCCACCATTAATTGGTCCAAACTGGGCTGGTTAGAGGCTCCCTCCACAATTAATTGGTCCAAACTGGGCTAATTAGAGGCTCCCTCCACCATGAATTGGTCCAAACTGGGTTTTTTAGAGGCTCCCTCCACCATGAATTTGCCCAAACTGGGCTGTTTAGAGGCTCCCTCCACCATGAATTGGTCCAAACTGGGCTGGTTAGAGGCTCCCTCCACCATGAATTGGTCCAAACTGGGCTGGTTAGAGGCTCCCTCCACCATGAATTTCCCAAAACTTGGCTGTTTAGAGGCTCCCTCCACCATTAATTGGTCCAAACTGGGCTGGTTAGAGGCTCCCTCCACCATGAATTTGCCCAAACTGGGCTGTTTAGAGGCTCCCTCCACCATGAATTTGCCCAAACTGGGCTGGTTAGAGGCTCCCTCCACCATGAATTTCCCAAAACTTGGCTGTTTAGAGGCTCCCTCCACCATTAATTGGTCCAAACTGGGCTGGTTAGAGGCTCCCTCCACCATGAATTTGCCCAAACTGGGCTGTTTAGAGGCTCCCTCCACCATGAATTTGCCCAAACTGGGCTGGTTAGAGGCTCCCTCCACCATGAATTGGTCCAAACTGGGCTGGTTAGAGGCTCCCTCCACCATGAATTTCCCAAAACTTGGCTGTTTAGAGGCTCCCTCCACCATTAATTGGTCCAAACTGGGCTGGTTAGAGGCTCCCTCCACCATGAATTTGCCCAAACTGGGCTGTTTAGAGGCTCCCTCCACCATGAATTTGCCCAAACTGGGCTGGTTAAAGGCTCCCTCCACCATGAATTGGTCCAAACTGGGGTTTTTAGAGGCTCCCTCCACCATGAATTGGTCCAAACTTGGCTGTTTAGAGGCTCCCTCCACCATGAATTGGTCCAAACTGGGGTGGTTAGAGGCTCCCTCCACCATTAATTGGTCCAAACTGGGCTGGTTAGAGGCTCCCTCCACAATTAATTGGTCCAAACTGGGCTAATTAGAGGCTCCCTCCACCATGAATTGGTCCAAACTGGGTTTTTTAGAGGCTCCCTCCACCATGAATTTGCCCAAACTGGGCTGTTTAGAGGCTCCCTCCACCATGAATTGGTCCAAACTGGGCTGGTTAGAGGCTCCCTCCACCATGAATTTCCCAAAACTTGGCTGTTTAGAGGCTCCCTCCACCATTAATTGGTCCAAACTGGGCTGGTTAGAGGCTCCCTCCACCATTAATTGGTCCAAACTGGGCTGGTTAGAGGCTCCCTCCACCATGAATTTGCCCAAACTGGGCTGTTTAGAGGCTCCCTCCACCATGAATTGGTCCAAACTGGGCTGGTTAGAGGCTCCCTCCACCATGAATTGGTCCAAACTGGGCTGGTTAGAGGCTCCCTCCACCATGAATTTCCCAAAACTTGGCTGTTTAGAGGCTCCCTCCACCATTAATTGGTCCAAACTGGGCTGGTTAGAGGCTCCCTCCACCATGAATTTGCCCAAACTGGGCTGTTTAGAGGCTCCCTCCACCATGAATTTGCCCAAACTGGGCTGGTTAGAGGCTCCCTCCACCATGAATTGGTCCAAACTGGGGTTTTTAGAGGCTCCCTCCACCATGAATTGGTCCAAACTTGGCTGTTTAGAGGCTCCCTCCACCATGAATTGGTCCAAACTGGGGTGGTTAGAGGCTCCCTCCACCATTAATTGGTCCAAACTGGGCTGGTTAGAGGCTCCCTCCACCATGAATTTCCCAAAACTTGGCTGTTTAGAGGCTCCCTCCACCATTAATTGGTCCAAACTGGGCTGGTTAGAGGCTCCCTCCACCATGAATTTGCCCAAACTGGGCTGTTTAGAGGCTCCCTCCACCATGAATTTGCCCAAACTGGGCTGGTTAGAGGCTCCCTCCACCATGAATTGGTCCAAACTGGGCTGGTTAGAGGCTCCCTCCACCATGAATTTGCCCAAACTGGGCTGTTTAGAGGCTCCCTCCACCATGAATTTGCCCAAACTGGGCTGGTTAGAGGCTCCCTCCACCATGAATTGGTCCAAACGGGTTTTTAGAGGCTCCCTTCACCATGAATTGGTCCAAACTTGGCTGTTTAGAGGCTCCCTCCACCATGAATTGGTCCAAACTGGGGTGGTTAGAGGCTCCCTCCACCATGAATTTGCCCAAACTGGGCTGTTTAGAGGCTCCCTCCACCATGAATTGGTCCAAACTGGGTTTTTTAGAGGCTCCCTCCACCATGAATTGGTCCAAACTGGGCTGGTTAGAGGCTCCCTCCACCATGAATTGGTCCAAACTGGGGTGGTTAGAGGCTCCCTCCACCATTAATTGGTCCAAACTGGGCTGGTTAGAGGCTCCCTCCACCATTAATTGGTCCAAACTGGGCTGGTTAGAGGCTCCCTCCACCATGAATTTGCCCAAACTGGGCTGGTTAGAGGCTCCCTCCACCATGAATTGGTCCAAACTGGGGTTTTTAGAGGCTCCCTCCACCATGAATTGGTCCAAACGGGTTTTTAGAGGCTCCCTTCACCATGAATTGGTCCAAACTTGGCTGTTTAGAGGCTCCCTCCACCATGAATTGGTCCAAACTGGGGTGGTTAGAGGCTCCCTCCACCATTAATTGGTCCAAACTGGGCTGGTTAGAGGCTCCCTCCACAATTAATTGGTCCAAACTGGGCTAATTAGAGGCTCCCTCCACCATGAATTGGTCCAAACTGGGTTTTTTAGAGGCTCCCTCCACCATGAATTTGCCCAAACTGGGCTGTTTAGAGGCTCCCTCCACCATGAATTGGTCCAAACTGGGCTGGTTAGAGGCTCCCTCCACCATGAATTGGTCCAAACTGGGGTTTTTAGAGGCTCCCTCCACAATTAATTGGTCCAAACTGGGCTAATTAGAGGCTCCCTCCACCATGAATTGGTCCAAACTGGGTTTTTTAGAGGCTCCCTCCACCATGAATTTGCCCAAACTGGGCTGTTTAGAGGCTCCCTCCACCATGAATTGGTCCAAACTGGGTTTTTTAGAGGCTCCCTCCACCATGAATTGGTCCAAACTGGGCTGGTTAGAGGCTCCCTCCACCATGAATTGGTCCAAACTGGGGTGGTTAGAGGCTCCCTCCACCATTAATTGGTCCAAACTGGGCTGGTTAGAGGCTCCCTCCACCATTAATTGGTCCAAACTGGGCTGGTTAGAGGCTCCCTCCACCATGAATTTGCCCAAACTGGGCTGGTTAGAGGCTCCCTCCACCATGAATTGGTCCAAACTGGGGTTTTTAGAGGCTCCCTCCACCATGAATTGGTCCAAACTGGGGTTTTTAGAGTCTCCCTCCACCATGAATTGGTCCAAACTGGGGTTTTTAGAGGCTCCCTCCACCATGAATTTGCCCAAACTCTGCTGGTTAGAGGCTCAATCCACCCTGATTTTCAAAACAAATGTTGGTGCCAACCTCAACTTACTACAAGGGCCAAATTCACTGCTGGTGACAAGCTCTCCTCACTGCAAGTGCCAAATACACATGTTTCAAGGTGTTTTCCTACTGTCAGAGAGGTGGTATTGAGTGTGTAAAGTGTGTAGTTGTTAGGCTGTGATGTTGGGGTAATAGAGGGTCTTTGGTGTGTTAGATGCCCCCAGACATGCTTCCCCTGCTGTCCCAGTGTCATTCCAGAGGTGTTGGCATCATTTCCTGGGGTGTCATAGTGGACTTGGTGACCCTCCAGACACGGATTTGGGTTTCCCCCTTAACGAGTATCTGTTCCCCATAGACTATAATGGGGTTCGAAACCCGTTCGAACACACGAACATTGAGCGGCTGTTCGAATCGAATTTCGAACCTCGAACATTTTAGTGTTCGCTCATCTCTAATTATTAGAGATGAGCGAACACTAAAATGTCCGAGGTTCGAAATCCGATTCGAACAGCCGCACACTGTTCGGCTGTTCGAACGGATTTCGAACCCCATTATAGTCTGTGGGGGGGAAATGCTCGTTTCAGGGGTACGCAAAATTTGATAAAATTGTACTTACCAAGTCCACGAGTGACGGTCGGGATGGATTCCCCTTAAAGTCTTCTTCCGGCGCAGCGCCCCCGCGGCGTCTTCCGGCTGGAATTCACTCTGCCTAGGTATCGGGGCCTAGGCAGAGACGACTGCGCATGTGCGGTCGGCTCTGCCCGGCTCGACGCCTGAGCAGAGCCGACTGCGCATGCGAGGGCATGCCCGCGCATGCGCAGTTGGCTCTGCCTAGGCCGGATGCCTAGGCAGAGTGGATTCCAGCCGGAAGACGCCGCGGGGACGCTGCACGGAGAAGACTTCTAAAGGTAAGAGAAGAACCAGCGTTGATTGGCAGAATGTATAGCATTCTGCCAATCAACGCTGGTTCTACATCGAAGCTTAAACTTCGAACAGCTAGTAGTGTTCGATCGAGAACGAGTATTTCGAATACCGTAGTATTCGATCGAACACCTACTCGATCGAACACTACTCGCTCATCTCTAATTATTATTAATATTATTATCATTATTATTATTAATTATTATTATTATTATCCCAACAACAATAGTAATGCAATGACTATGCTATACCTTTAATAGATGTGGTTGTCAGAACTTTTAGGGAATTGTATAAAAACTGACACAAAGAAAAATTGGAGTATTTGTCCGTGGCAACCAATATAGTCTCTGCTTTTAATTTCCAAAGGGTTTCTGAAAAATGACATGTTAAATAGAATTGGTTGCCATTGGAAGTTACTAGCCTTCACTTTTAGACACTTCTCCGTCCATTTGCTATTTCAGGTACCAGAATTTTCAAGCAAATCTACTTGCTTCTATTAAACTATAATATAATATCTAGCGTACAGTTTACTCATGATATACTGTATACTTGTGCAAAAAGTTGACTTACTTTACAAAAACATGACATTACTTATGTTGTACTGATCTAAGAGCTCTGTTCTGGGGATAAAACTTCTAGCTTTCCTTGCTGACTCATCTTGCCCTGACAATTTGCATTCTGTTAAGGGTCTTCACAATGCAGAATATTAGGCCATCAAAGTTATTAATGTGTTAATGTTGTCAGCAAACTTGCTGACCGTTTCCAATAGAAGTAAGTACAATTGTGAATATAGATCTCCAGACGTTGTCAGTGGTATGAGTATTCCAGTAATAAGTGCTAAATCGGGGGGTGTCTGACACATGAGATCAACATAGATTGTTAAAACAGGGGTCACCTTTGTCGCTCGGCAGCAATATCACAGCCATATAGAACCCCATTCTTGTAAATCGATAGGGGAATAGGTGATGACTTCAACAAAGGTATACTGATACATACCTGTAAAAAGTAAGCCAAAAGGCACATGCATGTCTAATAAATGACTGGAATATATTGAATCTAGAGTCAAAGTACGAATGAGCCTAGTGTTGGAAAAAGTTCAATCTTCGGTGCGAGTCATTATCAGTATCTCCTGTGGTATCAGAGGGCTTTATTTGGCCCCTATTTTCTGAGAAGTTCAAAGGTTGTAGAAATTTGTTTGTCCAACGTTTAAGAAAGAGATAGGAGATAGTGGTTTTTTTAATAATTTTTTTTTTTTTTTTATTACAGGCAGTACCTTTTAAGAGGTACAAGAATTCTCACAAACAGCTGATTTTACCAAGGTAAGATTTGTCTAGCTGAACGTGACCATTCAAACCCCCAGACAAAGAGCTGATGCTTGTGAGTGGTACTTGAGGAAGGGACACCCCATGTTGTCCTCATAGGAAAACCACTCTAAATTTATGCATCTGACATATCAGCCATATTTTGCAACCCATGGCCAATTTTTTTTTGTGTTTCATTTTGGAGTCTGAGATGCCCTCTTAGACAGAATTCTTCAAAATTGATGCCGGCTACAAGCAAGAAGATCAGTCCTGTGAATGGTAGACATATATATGAATTACTTCTAATATGCCGTTCTGATCACTTGATTGGAAGTGGCAAGGAATGTACCAATAAATATGTATGAATGCTTTCTTTAGAAACTTGTATATAAGTGTGGAAGATTACCATCTCATTTTCTATACTCATCGAAGTGGCAGCCATATAATATCGAAATACTGTAGGTCTTAGCAACAGAGGAAAAGGGAAAGAGTGCAGTTCTGTATATCCATCTGTATTTCCATTGGCTTGAGCCTTTCATGGGTTCAAAGGTCTGTTGTATACTGTAAAATGGGTGAGCCCATGAAAGACATTCATCACTTATCCAGAGGATAGATGACAAATGTATGACTGCTAAGGGACCTACTGCTGGACCCCATTTAGCATGAGAATGGGGAGTAATGCCCCTAGAGTGAATGAGGCATGTTGTGGCTGAAAGCAACATTTAAGACATATAATATTATGTATTGCATAAGCATAAGTGTAACACATAAGGCAACATATAAGATGTGCACAGCTGGGTTAAATAGGAGGGGTTTATATAGCATAAGACTGACAATTTGCCTTTCCACATTGCATTTTGAGGTCAAAACCAGACAGTCCATAAGTGGGTACATTGACAGTACAAAACAATGTTGTTTTTTCGTTATGGCATGGCTTGGTTTTTCAAAACTATTGTAAGGGAAATGCCAGTTGAGCAGTTCCCCAGTGCTGCTGCTGAAACCTGGGAGGAAGGGAAAGACAGAGACAGTGAATCCTAAACTTCACCAACCCCCTGTTCCTACCTACCTGCCTCACCGTCCAAATGACGTGGACAACTGGGCAACAGTCCCTTCTCTAGATAAGTGTAACACAAAATGCGGCGGTAACAACACAACACAAAAGAGGAGTCAGAAAGCCAAGGGTCAAAGCCAGAGAGACAAAGCAGTACCAAATCAAAATCCAAAAGAGTAGTCACAAGAAAATCCAAAGGTCAGAAGTCAGTAAATACAATACAATAGCAAGAGAAGCGCTTAGCAAATACAGAGTTACAATAGCCAGCCAACATGTGTGGGCTGATGACCTCTTTATAGGAAGCCCAGAACCGGCACCAGACTTGATTGGTAGACAGGCTGTCATTCTTCCTCACCAAATCGCATAACCAGCTTTGCAGTGTTTATGGTCTCACCACTCCATCTGCTCGGTCTCTTTCAGTGAGGAGGCTTATGGGGCAAGATTGTTTATACAAAGAATACACAGGATATACCATATATGTGTTATAGCTGTAGGTCTTACCTCAATCTCTGTCTCCATAAAGTCAACCACTGCTGACAGCATGGATGTGGGTGTGAGTGGGGACATAGTGAGCTGGGACAGGTTTGGAGGGGTTTTTGAGCCAAAACAAGAAGTGGAATGCACATAAGTTAGAAGTATCAGAGCTTCCTATATATTTCCCATTCTTTTTGTAGCCATTCTTGGCTTTGGCTCAAAAAACCGCAACAGATTCTGCAACAAAAAAGGCTGCATTTTTGCAATGTGGGATCTTAGTCTAAAACTCACCTCTGAACTGCTATTCACATGTTCCCAGGTGAAATTCCCCCATAATCTTGTACAGAAAATAGAATATAAATAAATAATAAAAAGTAGAATCATAAAATAAAAAGAAATTAGAACCGACAATGTTTCATCTGATGTTACTTAGTAGAGATGAGCGAGTAGTACTCGATCGAGTAGGTATTCGATCTTATACTATGGTATTCGAAATACTCGTACTCGATCGAGTACCACTCGCTATTCGAATGGAAAAGTTTGATGCATAACCAGCATTGATTGGCCGAATGCTATACAATCGGCCAATCAACGCTGGTTCTTCTCCTACCTTTAGAAGTCTTCTCTGTGCAGCTTCCCCGCGGTGTCTTCCGGCTCTTCATTCACCCTGCCAGCCATCGGGCCTGGGCAGAGCCAACTGCGCATGTCCGCTTGTTGTGCGGGCATGCGCAGTCGGCTCTGCCCAGGCCCGATGCCTGGCAGATTGAATGAAGAGCCGGAAGACGCCGCGGGGATGCTGCAAAGAGAAGACTTCTCGGAGGCTCCAGCCCGACCCTCACTCGTGGACTTGGTAAGTATAATTTGATCGAACATTGCCTACCCCTGAAACGAGCATTTTCCCCCCATAGACTATAATAGGGTTCGATATTCGATTCGAGTAGTCGAATATTGAGGGGCTACTCGAAACGAATATCGAACCTCGAACATTTTACTGTTCGTTCATCTCTATTACTTAGTATAAAAAATTAAATGATTCATTCCCTTTAAAAGCTTATTTCTTCTGGTTATTAGTATTGTGATCTCATTTCTGCAGCAAAATAGTTGTAAAATATTCAATTCCGAACCATGCAATAATAATCTATGTATGCTTCTGAGTCAGGAATAAAGTGGTTGGATACACTTAAGATGCAGGTTTTTTCCAGGATGCATAAACTTAATTTACCTTTAGTTCCCTCAACCACTTCAGAATGTGAACCATACCTTAGTTGCTGACTGTAAAGATGTTCAGTTTTTTTGTGGTGCAATAAATGTCAGCTTGTCATGCTTAATACTCTGTAAGCAGATTTGTTAGGTGATTTTCTGTACTGAGATGCTAGGGACAGGCTGCTGGTGTAGCACACTTTTGGATAAAAAAAAAAAGGCAGTGGAAAATTAAATGTAAAATATAAGGTGTTTTTTTATTATCACTTTTGCTCCTGAGGCTTTTTTCAACCCTGAGCTGAACTGACTTTGAAAATTGCTGTTTCTTATGCTTAAACTTTCAGCACTTCTCAGCCTTTACTTGTAAAATGTAAAGTAGACCGAGCCGATCCAACCTTCCAGAATGTTAAATTGTGTCCTAGAGTTGCCCCATAGGTGTAAACTGTTACTGCTTCTGTTATCATGATGAAACGTTTAGGAAAAACAACTCACTTAAAGGAATAGTCCACACCAGAACAAAGGCATCATGGCACCTTAACCCCATAGTAGTGCATGACTAATAGATAGAGGGGCAGTTTGTGCTCAATGAAGGATGTAACTGTATCAATTTGAGTCAAACACGTTCGAATAAATCCAGGAGTGAAATCATTGTATTTTGGGGTCTCTTCAAACCCAGAATATAATAGGTGGAGGCTCAGGATGGGTGTAAAAAAGAAAAAGAAAACATACTCATCTTCCCTTGCCTCTTTTGGGCCTCCATTGGCATCTGGTGCTTTCTCTTGGTCTCCTCAAGGATGTCATGCGTCTTAGGTCATCACTAAAGCCTATGATTGAGCTCGGTATGTCCATGTGACCATTGTAGCCCAATCACAGACCTCAGTAATGATCCTGGTCTTATGATGTCACCAGGAGAGTGCCAGACACCGCAAGGAGGCACAAAAGCGGTGAGGGAAGGTGAGTATAAATATTTTCTATTTTTTTCACCTCCTCTGGGCCTCTACCTATTACATTTTGGGGTCTGAAAGGTACAGCATTGAATATCATGGCGGCCATTTTAGTTTGACTGAGAGGAATCCCCAGTTCGGTTTTGTTAAACCCAAACAATTTGGGATGTTTGGGTAAAACCAATTGGTTTGCCCATATCTAACTATGACACATCTAAGCAATTAGACAGAGGTAAGGAATTATCGCCTTCAGTCCCCCATCTCTGTGCAACACAATCACGGTGTGCTGAGGGTTGCCATGATAGCCGGAGGCCTGACAGTGGCCTATGAGTTTGCCTTAGACTTAGTTATGAGTAGCCAAATTAGCTCTGAAGAATTGTTTCTCCTCCAGACTATCACCAATAAAATCAAACATCTCACATTGACAGCAGAACACGAATACATCAATAGGATGGCAAGAAAGAATCTGAAAACTGTGCAGATGCAATAGAGATTTTGTCTTTGGTTCTGCAAAATGGTCTGAATTAGAAGACCCACTACGGTATGTTCCCCTTCAGAGGATGATACTTTAGTTAGGGAAGAGGAAGGTAAACCTCTTTGGTTCAGAGACCTGAGCCCATCTTATAACTTACAGATTTCATCTGTAGTTTTTGTGATCAGTGAAAGCTTTTGGGGAGACCTCACCAGCCCTTAGGCATTTTCACCTCCAGTTTTTCTGTTGAGAGTACTGTGGAAAATAGTGGAGAATCAAAGACTACAGATATTAGTGTATGTGGTGAGGACCTCAAAGCCCTGGTATCTAACACTTCAGTTGGTATTAAATGGAACGACACACTTGTATTACCGTAACACTTCAGTTGATTACTAACAAAACTCCCTTAGTTAATGTGGATTGACTGTTCTCCATTACTGGTCTCTCTTCCTAAGGATATCACTTGATCATTTCATGCTAGACCTAGGACTATAGATACATATAAACTTACTATTAAACAGTTTCAAAACGTTCTTCATCTCAGGATGTAAGGGTAAACCCGTTTAATAGGGATTGCATCAGCCTTCAAATTTTTGACATTCATATTCTACCTAATAGCGGGCATGACTTCTTTGGAGTCAATTGGTTCCACTCGAAACAACCTCATTCCTCAATTGACTAAGAACCTGCATCACTTGAGATTCTTGGGCTGATACTCAGTGATCTTGAATGTGGAAATACTTTTATCGGACCTACACAAGCTGTCAGACTCCTGGATCAGGTTTTGTGATAGGCATGCTTGATTTCATAGCCAATAGTTGACACGACTGTGGAATTGACTAGAGATGAGCGAACACTGTTCGGATCAGCCGTTCCGAACAGCACGCTCCCATAGAAATGAATGAAAGCACCTGGCACGTACACTTTGCCGGCGGCCAGTCTCCGTGCCAGGTGCTTCCATTCATTTCTATGGGAGCGTGCTGTTTGGAACGGCTGATCCGAACAGTGTTCGCTCATCTCTAGAATTGACCCATCTATAAATAAATAAAGTATGGCTTTCTATTGTCGAGAGTGGTTATATACACTCATATTTAAAGCCAAGACATAGATGCCTCGCTGATTGAATTTGAAATTGTAAGAAATAAAGAGAACCCATTTATTTGTATTGAACCAATATCTTGGCTTATCTAAGTCTCATAGAGGGACAACCTTATTTATTACAATCAGAACTCCATGTAGAGTTTCTAGAGCCAACACAATGAAAAGTTGGATTTTCTACACTATGAGGAATGCAGGCCTAGATGTGAATACTTTTTGGAATTTTTTGTTTACTAACATGTTATAAAACAAGGTAGAGAAGAGATGAAAGGCAGGCAAAGATAAATAGTCAAGGAGGACTAGAGGATCCGATCATAATTGTGAAGGAATTGCTAGATGAGCAATTCCCAAGTAGCTGCTGGTGAAACCTGGGAGGAAGGGAATGACAAGGCAGTTAGACCTAAGACTGAATCAGTCCCCAGTCCTTACTTATTTGCTTCACCTACCCTAGGCAGTTGGGGACAACTGGGTGACAGTCCCTTCCTATGATAACAGTGATAACACAGAATGCATACAACACTAACAATCACAAACAAGAGGTCAGCTAGCCAAGGGGTCAGAACAAGGCGTAGCGCAAGGTACAGAGTTGGAATTCAAGAGAGTTGTCAGAAGAAAAGCCAATGGTTATAAATATAAATATAAACAGCAAAGAGTATATAGCCAGTACACACAAGGCAATAGCAAACATTAGGGAGTGGGCTAGAAAGATACTTAAAGGAATCAGCCCTAGATTTAATTGGCCAGGAAGAATGTCAATAAAAAGCACTGAGTTATCTCCCTAGTAGCCAAAGGAACAAAAGCACTGGCTGGACTGACACACAGCAACAGATCCTCAGCTGTGCTACAATAACACGTGCAAAGGATCACAACTGAACATGCCTCCTGCACTGCAGCGTGCCAGCGGAGGGTGACGCAGAGGCCCGAACAGGCAAAGATGTTACAATAATACTACGGGATTGGAATCTTTTGGTGAAACCGAAAAATTTGGGATATTTGAGTCGAACCCTTCTGGTGCCAAAACAGTTTGCCCATCTCCAATCGGAGTATAAAACATAAGTATAAGAAATAAAACAAAAAAATTCAGAGATATGATTTTCACAGATGTATCAAACTATCAACCACAAGCAGCACAGCACCCACAAAGTCTGAGGATGGGATCCTGTCTGTGAATGTCTGCAGATTGCGGACTTGTGAATAAAGCCTGAAAATTCTTTTTACGTGAAGGGAATCTTTACTGACCTTTGTGGTTTCGGGCTGTATGATGTTGATTTTTGTCCATGTATTAAGCTTTATGGAGGTCTAGAACGCCTATAACACAATCTCCTGTAAATATGACCGGCAGATGAGCATCTGTATTTGAGCAAATAAGAGTTCAGAAAGTACATTACTTGCAGTTCATCTATTTTTACGGGAATATAAGTAGGTAAATAAATGCAAACTTGCAAACCTTGAATACCAGAAAAGTCGACGTCTAAAACAATCACACAGGGTCTTGGTGTCCAATTCTTGTCCTTACTATTGTTTTGTTTTGAAAGAAGTCATTTCCATTGAAATTAACTTTTACAGTACAAGTAAAATGGATTTCTGTGCAATTTCCCAGAGGTAATCAAAAGCAAAACTAAGCAGGGTTCTTTATCTCCGCTGCCCATGAATTGTAATGATCATTTCTCAGATTCTACACAATTCGATCTTCCAACATCAATCTGTTCTACCATTTGATATTTGTCTGACAGGTGCTATTCATCTAAAATCAGGCGCTAATAACTTCTGACAAACTCATATCAGACAGATGAAGGAATATAGTCAAAACTTGGCTCGGAATAAATATGCACAGAGCAATATTACATTCTAAAACACAGCTTAGGTAGCCGGAATAGAGAAGGGGGGAAGGTGCACTCACATATATGGGGGGGGGGGCAAAATCTCATTTCACATTTCATGATTTGTAATAAGTGATGTCATCTATAAAGTCTTGTGACATGGAAACAGATGTAAACATTTTGGCTCCTTCTCAAGCACTCTTCTCTTGTAGTAGCAACTATCCAAAAGTAAGGGGCACTGTATGGCTTCTAAATGAATCTGAAAAAGGCATCAGAATTTCAATAGCGAGCCAAGGGATTTTGTCTTTTAAAATGTGGCTTTATTCAGTTTCAGTAAAGATGAAACATTAGAATCTACAATTCTGTATTACCACTAGAGATGAGAGAACAATAAAATATTCGATATTCGTTTCGAATAGCCATTCAAACGAATATCGAACCCCATTATAGTCTATGGGGAAAAATGCTTCGTTTCAGGGGATCCCACCATTCGACTCAGGAGGGTCACCAAGTCCACTATCACATCTCAGCAAATGATGCCAACACCCTGGAATGCAACTGGGACAGCAGGGGAAGCATGTCTGGGGGCATCTAACATGCCCAAGTCACTGTATTTTGTCGGGATCCCTGTCAGCTTGTGATATGCGGGAGCTGACTTTTCCCATAGGAATGCATTGACCAGCGTTGATAGGCCGAATGCCATACAGAATACAGCATTCGGCCAATGAACGCTGGTTCTGCCGGAGGCTCGTCTGTGAGGAGGCGGAGTCTAATATCGGACCAGAATAGAGACTGCTGTGGACAGATCTTAGACTCCGCCTCCACCGGCAGAACCAGCGTTGATTGGCCGAATTCTGTACTCTAATGCTATCAACGCTGGTCCATTCCTATGCCGAGATGTAGCAGAGCTGACTGTCCGCTCAGCTCGGTTACTCCAAAGATGCAGTCAAGCTCAGCGCACGGCCAGCACTGCTACATCAGAGATAAAGCAGAGCTGGCTGTGCGCTCAACTACTCCGGAGATGCAGCCGAGCTGGGCGCATGGCCAGCACTGCTACATCGGAGATGAAGCAGAGCTGACCATGCACTGAGCTCGACTACTCCGGAGATGCTGCCGAGCTGAGTGCATCTCAGAAGCAGCAGAGCTGAGTGTGCGTTGAACCCTGCTGCACACTCAGCTCTGCTGCATCTCAGATGTAGCAGTGCTGAGTGTGCTCTGAACCCTGCTGCACACTCAGCTCTGCTGCATCTCAGATGTAGCAGTGCTGAGTGTGCGCTGAACCCTGCTGCACACTCAGCTCTGCTGCATCTCTGTGTGTGCTGAGCTCTGCTGCTTCTCCATGTAGCAGAGCTGTGTCAGCACTGCTACATCTGAGATTGGACCACAATGGAAACTGCTGTGGACCGATCTTAGACTCCGCCTCCTCCAGCAGAACCAGTGTTGATTGGCTGAATGCTGTACTCTATATGGCATTCGGCCAATCAACGTTGGTCAATGCATTCCTATGGGAAAAAGTCAGCTCGTGCATATCGCAAGCTGACAGGGATCCCGACCAAATAGAGCTCCAAAGAGCTGTGTGAGTAACATTCCCACCTAAATAAAGGTAATCCCTAGCTAACCCTGCCTGTAGATCTGTCCCTGTCTCACAGTCACATAGTTCACAGTCTCAAATTAATCGAATGTTAAATCCACCATTCGTGTAAATTGGAGGTCACCTGATTTAGCCAGCCAATTACTTTTTCAGATTTTTTTATCGATGCCTCCGTTGTTGTAGTTCCTGTCCCACCTCCCCTGCACAGTTATTGGTGCAAAAAAAGCACCAGGGAAGGTGGGACGGGAATCGAATTTTTAGTGCGTTTGCCTCGTGGTATTCGATTCCAATTGAATACCCCAAACGGCCTGATATTCGATCGAATATGTATTGTGTAACAGTATTCGCTCATCTCTAATTTTTTAGAGCCACTATTTTTACCTAGTTTTTTTCCATCTAAAATTGCTTGTTCTGGTCTGATTTATATGGTACATATTGGTATATATTCTTTGCTTCTAGCAACATCCTTATGTGTTTGGCAAATTCTTGACGTTTGGCGGGTTCTTCCTTTATTTCAGTCGCCTATTTGTGACTTTGCAGTTTCATTTACTATAGAGCAAAGTTTGATGCAAATTGAATTAATCACTTACATTTAGGACACATCTCATGAATGATTCAGAACTTAAATGATACAAAAATTGAAACTTTTCTGCGCGGTGCTCTATCTTTGTCTGTTGGGTGTAATATAAAAGTCATTACTTATAACAATGAATGTTCACTTTAAAATGCAAACATAAATATACAATGTATTTCAATTTAGCAGCATGCTGCAAAAATGCATCCAAGCTATCATAAAGGAAAGCAGATTTTGAGCTGGTATGCCATGAATATTTTAAGAACATTGCCAAAGTGGAATTCATTCAAAGTACATTTCAGTAAATCCCTTGTGTGTATTCAAAAAGCGTTACAAAGTTTGGCAGATTTTATAGCTAATGGTGTAAACTTATGTTTGATTACCAGGTTACCCGAAAACTGGGCATGATCCAAAATACAGCAAAACAGGTTAGGAAAGTTCAAAAGTAACATGATCAGCAAGTAAACATTGTAACAACATTATCATCAGAGGATAAGAGCAGTATCCATCTGTGGAGGATGTCAGCTTGTGTGCTATTTTGTGAGACCATGCGCCAAGTACTGTAGACTCCAATTTAGATTTCAGACCATGTGGTCTTTTACAACTCACCTTTGTTCATCACAACCCCCCTCAGCCCTCAGGGGGGTGTGACCTGTCTCCAGTTTCTTATCCAATAGACATGCATCAGGACTATTGTTACAACTTCTCCACCAATCATGTTATGCTAATTATCCTAGCCAAACCTGTTCCTGTGTATGCAATGTATTATATACCGCTTCAATGTCATCATTAAAGCAGAACCACCATTTACACCACAGCTGAGTGCAGGGGTGAACCTTCCCCTTTCGCCGCCCGAGCTAACTGCAGAAAGCCGCCCCCCCCGCCGGGAGGAGGGGGCGGATCGGGGGTGTGGCCGGGTGGATCGGGGGCATGGGCGGGTGGATTGGGGGTGTGGCCGAGTGAAGGGGCGGGGCTTAGCCCCGTTCGCCGGCAGAGAGTAGGCCCGGAGACTGCCTGCTCTCTGCCTGAGCGTGAGGGGAGGCTGCCGGAGCAGCGCTGCTTCAGTAGCCTCCCCAAACCACCGCTTAGGTTAGCAAAAATGCCCCCCTCCCTGAGGCCCTGGCATAGTGCCGCCTGAAGCGCTCGCTTCAGGTCGCCTCATGGGAGGTGCGGCACTGGCTGAGTGTAGTTTGTGCGTGTCTCTAGCATATGCTAATATGTCTTTAACAATTTGGACTTCAATACAGTGATACTTAGAGCGGATTGCACTCACACATCCAACACTATTGGTACATTCTTGCCAGGGATGATCCAGTATATGAAAAGGGGTCAATTGGTCAGTTTCAGCTATTAGCTATTGCTAGAACTAACAATGTTACTGCTTGTCTAAGATAGATAGATAGATAGATAGATAGATAGATAGATAGATAGATAGATAGATAGAGATATATAGCTATACAAATGAGGTCCTCAGCACTCACTTTGATAAATGCAACAAGCTTAGCCCTGCCAAACAGAAGAGCAGAGCAGTTTGGTGGAATCTCTGTCCATCAATAGGATGTCAGACTACATTCTACAATCTACATTCCGCTAAGGGGGTTGTATGTTTGAAGGATTCCAATAAACTCATCATGGGGTATTACATTGCCACGAACCTTAATAAACAGCTTTATTTTTTTGAAGGATCATGGCAACAAGTATTCAATTCCCGCACACGCCACTGAGATCAATGGATTGTCTGTACAATGTACATGGATGTTTCTGGTTCTCCAGTAGGAGAATTTTCTTTGCAGTTCCTCTTTGACTAACAGACAGGGCAGGGTTGTAGTTATATATGGCGAACACAAAGAAGGCCCTGTGGGTGATAATAGGTCCCAATGCCATATAAATAGATGCCAGTATTAAAAATGGAACATGGTGATGTAGCTAGCCAAGTGACAGATTTTGCTTTGAGGTCCAGGGGTATAAATTATGTAAGGTCCAGAACAAGACTGTTTATAGTATGCATAATATAGCTAAAATATACTTGTCCTGAACTCATTGGAGGCCAAGTCCCAGAGAGAGGTGAATTATTGTATTGTGTGTCCCAACTAGCACCAAGAACCTCGTTTTCACAAAAATAAATATAATAAATTAGTGTTTCCATTTTTTTGTGTTTGCATTTCTATTGCAGTCATGGCATTGTGTACCTGCACATATAGTGCATATTGTTTGGCACTACTAATAACTTCCTAATATAATTCTCTAATAGGGTATTTATAATGGCTTTACTAACCCAGACACCCCTCATTGCAATCATTCCACTGCCTGGCATTACAATATTCATGAATGTTTTATTGCAGCCTTCCCAAAGGGTGAACTTCAACTAGGGTAGGGAGAATTACTCTACATGATCCAACAATGTAACAGAAGATGAGGATGCCATAATAATAAGAATAGAGATTGTTGTACTAAAGTGCAAATCCACCTTAAGGACTACTGTATAATAGGATGTTGCTTAAAGAGATATTCCCAAGAACATAATCATATTTATATTTGTAGATAATTAAAAGTTAAACATTTTTGTAAATATAAGTAGTTAAAAATTCTGGAAAGTTTTAAAGATTTCCTCTAACCATCTTAGTGGTGACAGTCTGTTGTCTTGATCAGTCGCCAAGGAAAACGACCACAAATACAGAAACTTTCTCTGGTCTGGGACTTGTCAGGAACCCACCCATGATTCTCTTATTGTAGCTGGGTTATCATGTAGGGACACTACATGTATCAGAAGATATCCCGACCCAAATAAGGAAAACATGGCTGATTTTCTGACCTTAGAAAGGTCCTGCATTCATGGTCATATCCACTGGCAACCGATCAAGACAACAATCTGTGACCACAAGATATTTTGAGAAAATCTTTAAAACTCTGCAAAATGTTTACCGTATATACTCGAGTATAAGCCGACCCAAATATAAGCAGAGGCCCCTAATTTTACCACTAAAAAACTGGGAAAACTTATTGACTCGAGTATAAGCCTAGGGGGGAAAATGCAGTTTTTGGGTGCAGTAGTTGCTGGGTTTTGGGAAAGGGCAGGGGGTGTTTTGGTTGTCTGTCTGCCCCTTCCTTGAGCTTGAGGATTGTTTTTTTTCCTCCCAATTGAAATTCAGCCTGGCTGAATATAGGGTATCTGCAGTGCTCCTATTAAACCTTCCCGATGGAACAGGAGCACTGCTTTTATATGTATTCTAGGGAAAGGAGGGATTTAGAACTTTTATTTATTTTATTTTTTTTACAGCTTCTTTTTTTCACTATTTTAAGGGAGATTCTATACATTACTACTGCGGGTGGTCACAGACCCTCCCCCCCCCCAAAAAAAAAAAAATAAAATAATAATAATAATTTTTTTTTTGCTTGACTCGAGTATAAGCCAATGGGGGATTTTTCAGCACAAAAACTGTGCTGAAAAACTCAGCTTATACTCGAGTATATATTACTTATATTTGCAAAAATGTTTGCCTTTTAATTATCTACCAATTTAAAAAATATTTATGTACATGGGAATACCCCTTTAAATCAATGTTCCTTATTTTAATGGTGTTACTGTAAAAAATACTTTCTACACTAATTTTTTCCATATTGTAATCATCTTTGCCTAATGGTGCTACACTTCATGTTTTTTATCTCTCTGCTGCTGCTGTATCAAATCCATTTGCAATATGAGCATGTATCACTTCTTCATATCAATGAATCTCATCAATTATATATATATCTTAAGTAATTAAATATTTTCTTTAGAGAAGAACAAATTGTTCTTTCCCTTGTGAAACATATTCAAAAGAGGAAAACTGGATGAAATGCGTGGGAGCCAGATACATCTGTGTGGAAACGTGTTGGTATATCCGATTATTGCCCAGGATCCTGCATTGCATTATTGGAATTTGTAGAAAACATCCCGGTAAGCTGCTTAAGGCTACATGTGCTCATATGAAAGAAAAGGCTGTGAAAAATTGACAATAAAATGACCATGTGAATACAGACGCTGAAATCACTGGGGCAGATTTATTTACCTTTCTTAAAGGGGCTCTATCATTGGGAAAAGTCATTTTTAGATAAGCACATCCTTGCATAGTCTTTAGAAAGGCTATTCCACACCTACCTTTTGTATGTAAAATGCCTCAGTAGAAGTCCATTTTTATTCATACGCTAATGAGCTTAAACAATGCACTGGAAGTGTCTGTGTGCACTAGAGATGAGCAAGTAGTATTCGATCAGGTGAATACTATAGTATTCAAAATACTCGTACTTGGTCGAATACCACATGGTAAATGCAGTACAAATGTGATTCCCCTCCCACCTTCCCAGGAGCTTTTTTTTTACACCAATAACTATGCAGGGGAGGTGGGACAGGAAGTAGGACATCGTAGGCATTGGAAAAAAAACATATACAGTCATTGGCTTGCTAAATCAGTAGTAGCAGCAGCAGTAATAATAATAATAATAATAATAATACTGGGACTTGGGTGTGTTAGATGCCCCCAGACATGCTTCCCCTGCTGTCCCAGTTGCATTCAAGAGGTGTTGGCATCATTTCCTGAGGTGTCATTGTGGACTTGGTGACTACAATTCGTCAAATTTTGTTTTCCCTGAAACGAGCATGTTTTTCCCATAGACTATAATGGGATTCAATATTCGAACGAATAGTCGAATATTGAGGTCTACTCAAATCGAATTCCGAATTTTAGAATATTTCACTACTCGCTCATCTGTAGTGTGCACTGTCTGCTCTATGTGTATGTATAGCAGAGGCTGCTGTGCTGATGACTCGTCTTCTATACATACACATAGAGAAGACAGTGCACACAGACACTTCTATGCTTCGATGCATGGTCGAAGCTCATTGGCATATGAATAAAAACAGACTTATTCAAAATCTACTGAGGCAATTTACATAGAAAAGGTAGGTGTGAAATAGCCTTTCTAAAGGATATGCAAGGATGTGCTTATCTAAAAATGACTTTTCCCAATGATTGATCCCCTTTAATAAAGGCCCCAACAGGCGCAAGGCACGCCTGAATTATCAACAAACTCCAGAAGTCAGTTACAGTCACAACCCATTGAAGAATTCCTGCTAAGTCATGGTAGAAAACTGGTATCATAATTATGTCAGGTGCCCCCGCCATGGCCTGCCCCACTGTCAATTCTGCTCAGCCCACATTTGCAGAAAGTGAAGAGCGAGGCTTAAAATTGGGGATTTAGCGCATTTGAAATGCATGAAGTGGCCTCAGAAAACTGGTGTTGATACATTTTCCCTGATGTGATCTAAAAATGATTGTCACGTGTAGACATGGGCAAATCGGTTCATACTGAGCTGGACTCGAACTGAATATTCTAAATGAAAACGTTCATACTCATCTTCCCTTACTACTTTTTGGTCATGCTCTCAGCATCTGATTCTCTCCTGATAATATTTGGCAATCTTCTGTAATGTCATGGACCCGGGCTCATTGCTGAGGCCTGTGATTTGACCTGAGCGCCCCCAGTGTCATGACATCATGTGACGGCTGGTGAGCCTATCTTAGCAATGACTCCTGGGCAATGACCTTTCTGAAGAATGCCAGACATCACCAGGAGAGCATCAAACACCACAAAGAGGTCCAAAGAGGTAGTAGAAGTAAAATAATATCACTTTCACATTGACATAATTTCAGCTGTGTTTGCCTTAGAGCATGAGAAATTAGATATATACGTTTGTAGGAGCTCTGAGAGTGGTCTACGCTATGTTTTATAGATATGATCCTAGGAGCCCTGACAGTGTTCTACACTATGTTTTATAGATATGATCCTAGGAGCCCTGACAGTGTTCTACACTATGTTTATAGACAGGATCCTAGGAGCCCTGACAGTGTTCTACAGTATTTTTTATAGATAGGTTCCTAGGAGCCCTGAAAGTGTTCTACACTATGTTTATAGACAGGATCCTAGGATTCCTGACAGTGTTCTACAGTATGTTTTATAGATAGGTTCCTAGGAGCCCTGACAGTGTTCTACACTATGTTTTATAGATAGGTTCCTTGGAGCCCTGACAGTGTTCTACACTGTGTTTTATAGATAGGTTCCTAGGAGCCCTGACAGTGTTCTACACTATGTTTTATAGATAGGTTCCTAGGAGCCCTGACAGTGTTCTACACTATGTTTATAGACAGGATCCTAGGAGCCCTGACAGTGTTCTACACTATGTTTTATAGATAGGTTCCTAGGAGCCCTGACAGTGTTCTACACTATGTTTTATAGATAGATTCCTAGGTGCCCTGACAGTGTTCTACACTATGTTTTATAGATAAGTTCCTAGGAGCCCTGACAGTGTTCTACACTATGTTTTATAGATAGGTTCCTAGGAGCCCTGACAGTGTTCTACACTATGTTTATAGACAGGATCCTAGGAGCCCTGACAGTGTTCTACACTATGTTTTATAGATAGGTTCCTAGGAGCCCTGACAGTGTTCTACACTATGTTTTATAGATAGATTCCTAGGAGCCCTGACAGTGTTCTACACTATGTTTTATAGATAAGTTCCTAGGAGACCTGACAGTGTTCTACACTGTGTTTTATAGATAGGTTCCTAGGAGCGCTGACAGTGTTCTACGCTATGTTTTATAGATAGGTTCTTACGAGCCCTGACAGTGTTCTACACTATGTTTTATAGATAGGTTCCTAGGAGCCCTGACAGTGTTCAACACTATGTTTCATAGATAGGTTCCCAGGAGCCCTGACAGTGTTCTACACTGTGTTTTATAGATAGATTCCTAGGAGCCCTGACAGTGTTCTACACTATGTTTTATACATAAGTTCCTAGGAGCCCTGACAGTGTTCTACACTGTGTTTTATAGATAGGTTCCTAGGAGCGCTGACAGTGTTCTACGCTATGTTTTATAGATAGGTTCTTACGAGCCCTGACAGTGTTCTACACTATGTTTTATAGATAGGTTCCTAGGAGCCCTGACAGTGTTCAACACTATGTTTCATAGATAGGTTCCCAGGAGCCCTGACAGTGTTCTACACTGTGTTTTATAGATGAGTTCCTTGAGCCCTTCCAGTGTTCTACGCTATGTTTTATAGATAGGTTCCTAGGAGCCCTGACAGTGTTATACGCTATGTTTTATAGATAGGTTCCTAGGAGTCCTGACAGTGTTATACACTATGTTTTATAGATAAGTTCCTAGGAGCCTTGACAGTGTTATACACTGTGTTTTATAGAAGAGTTCCTAGGAGCCCTGACAGTGTTCTACACTATGTTTTATAGATAGGTTCCTAGAAGCCCTGACAGTGTTCTACACTATGTTTTAAGCCAATTTTAAGTTTGGTTGGTACCAAACTTGTTCAACCCAAAACAAATTAGGCAACCGAGCTGTTATTAAGATGCCTTCCTGATGGCTCCATAACTGGTTGTCCAGAAAGCTAAACCCTACCCCCTCCCACCAGCACAACCCAATTGTTATCTTCCATTGGCCGCTTTCCATCGCTAGAGTTACTTTGAACAGAATGTAATATGAAAAAGTAACCTCTCCTCTCTTGAAATTTCCAATATAATTATGCCCCTTACCTAGGAGTTGTTACCCTCTGAGTTATATTTGCTACTGCACAGTGTAAAACTGCAGAAACTGAAAATTTTTAAATCAAATCTATTCAAAATACATAAATGATGTATTCAACACTTCCAGGCTATGAATAAAATCTGAATTTCAATGGATTTGTAATGCAGTTACATTATTGCTGTTTACATAAAGAAAGGTAGTTCCAATAATTAGAAAAAAAACAGCCGTCCTTCCCTGAAAGGGCTCAGAAAAAAAAAAAAAAAAATCTACAAACAATATAACAATGGCGTAGTAGTAAGTTAAGAGGATATAAATATATATAGAAAGAAAAACAAATTGAAACATGAGGTTAAATGTTGAACGCCGAGAGGAATTCTTTGTCACCTGAATAATCCCCTATTAAAGGGGCTTTTATTTCGTAGCACAAAGAGCCACAAATCATTTTCTACTAATACTTTGTATAGGAGAATGAAAATAACACCCACTCATTTGTTAAAAATGTATTTCATTCAACATAATCTCGCCGAGAAGCCTTACAATTGGCAGGACGGAAAAATATTGCTTTTATTAATCGTGTTAGCGTTTTATTGAACCGTGAAAAGACTTGTGTTAACTTGAAAGCATTTTTGAGAATAAAACAAGGGAATGGGTAGATATTGTAACTAATTGTACAGAGTATGTCATTATTAGAAAACAGCCGTGGTTGGAGAAGTCGATGGATTTTCAAGAAGCGGGTCGTAAATGCATATTTATTCATTATGACAATACGAGCTGTATCTACAGTTACAATGGGTAACAATGTATCCAGGCTACAAGATGTTTGGTTTACAGGTATTACAAAATAAAACCAGATCATTGTTAGAAAAGCTATAAATGCGTCATAAATTCATTCCAACAGATCACCTCCTGGTCATGAAAGGTAGCGTAGTCTTTAACAGGTTATAAATGTTGGACTCCTATTGGGAATTTTTTTCCCCAAGCAATTAACAAACCCCCTGGTTTGCAATTAAAAAAATCACAATAAGAGCCTAATTCATAGTGAAAATACCTGTTTGCCTCCTATTTAAAGTGGTTGTCAGGAATTGAAGCCAGGGGAGGTGTAAAGTATAAGAAAAAAGGAGACTTACCGGTACCAGGTACTCCGTCATCTGCCACCAGTGTCTGTTCGGTCCTTGATGCCGGAAGTCCTACATCACACAGACGCTGGAGAGTGAAAGGTGGTGTCACTCACTTACATCACTGGCTCCTGGTTGGTCTCAGTAGTCCTGTGGGGCACAGAACTTCTGGCATTCAGGTCCTGGTGCAAGACCAAATAGACTTCGGCTGAAGACCAAAGAGTGCTTAGGGCAGGTGAGTATGCTTTACAAAAAAATAATAAAAAAAATCGACATGCACCCCTGGCCTCCACAGAGGTTGGTCCAATTCATGAATAACACCTTTAGGCTAAAGCCCCACATTGCAGAAATGCAGCTTTTTTTGTTGCAGATTTTGCTGCAGTTTTTTAAGCCAAAACCAAGAATGGCAACAAAAGTAATGGGAAATATATATATTTCTTATATTTCTACCTTTTGCTCAATCCACACCTGGCTTTTGCTTTAAAAAAAAAAAAAAAAATCAACAAAATCTGCAACAAAAAAAAAATCTGTTTCCGCAATGTGGGGCTTTAGCTTTAACGTTAGACTTAGGTTCTCTAATTCCCAGCCTGTCTTCTTTGGCTACCCTATGTACACTTTGCTTTGGTAGTCTAAAGTCGGGTTCACACGGGGGTTTTTGGGACCGGAATTTGATGCGGAGGCCGCCTCAGAATCCGGTCCAAAAAACAGATAGCCGCGACTGGATGCCGGTGCACTGGCATCCAGTCGCGGCATTCTGCTCTGGATTAGGCCCAAATGACTGGGCCTAGTCGGGAGGGAGGTGCGACACCGCGGATTCTATAACAGATTCTGCCGCAGAATCTGCCTCAAGAAGGGCATGACACTTTTTTTTTCTGCGAGCGGGAACAAACCACTTGTGGAAAAAGGAACCCATGGAATTCAATGGGAGGCAGCTTTTTTGAGCCAGATTTTGACCAAAAAACCCCGTGTGAACCTGGTTTAAGACACTCCCGCCGCTCCTGGATGGACCTGGCAGGAGCAAGTGGGGTGTATCTTGGACTACCAAACCCAGTGTTCACAGAGTAATCTGTAAAGCTGGTAGGCAGGCATTTTATCTTAAGGAAGAGGGAACTGGGAGTCAGAGGAACTGCACCAGAAACAGTAAAAAGAAGAGTAAAAATATTAACACAATTCTAAAAGTCTACAGGCAAGGATGTTTTAGCCTTGTATGTGTGTATTGCATTTTTCAAAGAACACAACATAGTGATCTACTAGTACTGTCTCATCCATACACTGTCATACTCCTACCAGGACAATGGATATCATAAAGAGAGTTCCCTCACGTAGGATCCCCCTTCCTTAACCTCAATAGAGAATAACTAGAAATCAATGGCCAATCCATATAATATTGGTCACCGGAGGGAAAACATATGTTATGTCTACTCTTAGATCATCAGTGCAAGGAGATTGTGTTTAGCCAGTTTTATTCTGAAAAATAGCAATCTTTATGAGAAAACGCCTTTATTTACACTTTACAGTGTTGGCCAAAAGTATTTGGAGGGGGTGTACATCTCACCAAGACTACTAAGGCGCTGCTGTGGAGAAGGACGTTCCTGACTGACTGTAAAGCGCTACGGTACCGATAGCGCTTTACCTGGGGCACAGATCGGGAAAGCTGATTTCAGCGCACTGTCAGCTTTCCAGCAGTATATAGAACTGCCTGTGCCCAATCTGATGAAAGGTCCTCTTTAAAGCAACGTTCTGGCTCATGATTTAAAAAAAAAAAAAATCACAGTAAATGTACGATACATACTGGAGTTAAAATACTTACAATACTTACTTAATTTACATTGTTTACTCCAAGACTGTGTCACAATCTAAGGTCCCTATCAGTATGTCTTTGGAGTGTGGGAGGAAACTGAAGTACCTAGAGGAAACCCCTGTAAACATAAGGAGAACATTCAAGCTCCTTGAAGATGTTGCCCTTTTTGAACTTGAGCACTGAAAGGTGACAGTGCTAACCACTGATCCAACATGCAGCTCTTCAGTTGCCAACTGAGAGCAAGCAGTGGTGTCTCAGACCACCAAATCCCAGCTTCAGGAAAGTCCTTCTAACAACCATATGACTTTGGGGCACCTGAGAGAACCCATTATAACCAACGGGATCTGTCAGACTCCGTGTGTAACCAATATTTTAGTAGTCTGCCTCGGCATTGCTCTGAGCCACTGATGGCAGATAAATTGGCTTGTGGCAACTATTTTTTTTCATTCTGTGTTTTTTTCAGAATGGAAAATCCCATTCTTCAAAAGATTTCTTACTGTACCTGTCCCGAGGCATGTGTTTTATCATCACTTTAGCAATTCCAAGATCAACGTCTCCTATGGTTAGTTCTTAAATTCATAAATTAATCCTGAAATAAAGCAAAATAAAAAAGAGAGATGGCACAGCTATAGAGTAGTAAAACCCCCAAAAGACTTGAAACAGTGAGATTTCCTCTACTTCCTTGTAGGTGAATACTCCTCTTATCTGGTTGTGCTATGGATAGGTGTGACTTTATACTGCATATACTAAAGGTAATCGGGAGATCCCTAACTGCTGCCATGCCCAGTCTTCTGGATGGTAGATGGCCATCCAGTGAACTTGTAAGTGTATATGAATCCCAGTTGGGAAGGAAAAAGAGAGGGCATGCGTGTCTGCCTGTGTTACTGCCCAAGGGTAGAGAGTGACTTGTACTCTTTCTCCAAATCCCGTCCTCTTTCCTTCACTTCCTTCTTCCACTTCTCTCCCATTTTCTCCTCCCATTGCTTCCCCTCTTCTCTTCCCAGACAGGGGAGTGTTCTACACTAGAGAGCCATCTATTCCCTTTCTATCATTTTCTTCCCAACTAGGATCCATCTACATTTGCAAGGTCACTAACATCCAGAAAACTGGACACACCAGCAGTCAGGGGTGCCCCAAGTACCTTTACTAACTGCAGTGAACAGTTGTTCCAATCCATAGTACAACTAGATAAGCTCAATGCCCACCTAAAAGGAAGCAGAGGAAATGTTAGTGTTTTGAGTCTCTTTTGGGCTACTACTCTATATCTGTGCCTTCTATCTTTTTCCGTTTTCCTTTATTTAGGATTAATTGGTGAACTTGTGAGCTACCCATTGGAGACATTGATCTTGGAATTGCTGATAGAGACAAACTTAGATATTTCAGCTAAGTGAAGTGATGATAAAACACATGCCTGGGGATAGGTTCAGTAATAGATCATTTAATTTTTACTTTTAATTACTATTTTATATATCATGTGGAGTAAAACACTGTAGGCACAATCTCTTTAATCATATGGGCAAATTTATCTTTCGCTAATACATGAAATACAATCCCATGAAAATATATAGAACTTATATCTTTGGTACACTTTACTCTGCCATTTAAAATCTGTTTTATGTTTTTGCTATTACGGTCTTTATTTCTTTTGTGCATGATTGATCTTTTGTTTATGACAGCCGAGATGTGCACCAAAGTACATTTTTAATTTTACAGCAAAATCCATATGCACCCTCCAGTCATAAAATAAGACTGCAGTTTTATGAGTGACTCGCTAGTCATAAATAATTCAGGTTACGTTAATTAAACATTCCGACTTTCTACTGGTTTCACATGCTTGTTTATTTTGGTGGCAATTATAGTTATGTTTCCATGGTATTTACTGTTAGTGTTGGCAAAATAGAGAGAAAAAGGTGATTTGCTTAGCTTAGTTAAGCGCTATAGAAGAAAAGGAAGCCTGTAGATGAAATCGGCATCCAATGGCGTTAAAGTCCTTTCATCTGGAACTTGGAGTGCAACACGCAACAATGGGGCACCATAGCAAAACTTGTAATGGGCGCCAAACTCTACCATGACAACCTTAAAGGGGTTGTCCCATCAGAAGGATCCTATCTATACTGCTAGTTTATGTAGATTTAAGACATTTCCTAAATGCATTGCTTTATCAAAACTGCTTTGTTTGGCCGCTATCTTAATTTATTCACTTCATTGTTTACACTCAGTTTCTATGGCGCTTGGGATTATCTGCTCATTTGTCAAGTGATGTAGCTGCCTGCTCTCAGGGGGGGAGGGAGGGGCTGGGAGCAGCTCTGAGCTGTTTGCGTCTTTTAAGTAGCGGAGCTTCTCAGAGAGCTTCGGGATTTCTGAACTCTTATCAGTTGGTTTAATTTGGCTGATAAGGGCTGAGATGGGGAGTCTGTTACCTCTGTATATAATGCAAACTGACTCAAATCCAGCTCTGCTACATCAGCTTCACACTGTGGTAATTCATTTACAACCAATCCCGTGCAAGTGAAACCCCCCCCAACCTATGTGCCGAGAGAAGCAGGAAGGGAAGAGAGCACAACAGCCTGCAGGTTAGTGAACAAGCGTCATGGGAATACCCCTTTAACCAACAAGTTCGGGATTTAAACAAATAATCCCTAGACCACCATGAAGACGTGCTCATGACATGACTACACACTAATACTCCCCATCATTCCCAGACTTCCCAGAGGTGTTTCTATCATTTTTATTAGAAAGCCATAGAACTCTTTCGTATGTAAACCCTTGTAACGTTATGGTAGCAAAGCCCTTCCATAATGTTGGCTTTAAAGCATACTTCCAATTATAGAAAAACTTTCCATAAATGAATAGTACAGGTGAATATAAGAAACTATGTAATTTAACTTATTAAGGAAATCTGTTGCCTTCTCAGCTGCATCACCACATACCCATAGGAATGCATTAGCCAGTCTCCAGCCAATCAGCGCTGGCTCTGCCGGAAGAGGCGGAGTCTAAGGTCGGACCTGAATGGAGACTGGTGTGGAGCGATCTTAGACTCCGCCTCCTCCGGCAGAGCCAGCGCTGATTGGCCGAAGGCTGGCCAATCAACGCTGGCCAATGCATTCCTATGGGTATGTGGTGATGCAGCCTAGCTGAGCGAGTGCACACACTCACCACTGCTGTGCAGAGACTCAGCAGTGTTGAGCCAGTTCTGCTCAACTACACCGTGTGCCGGTCAGCACTGCTGTGCAAGCTCGGCACACACTCAGCTCTGCATCACCGCTGGCATTGGCCAGTGTTGATTGGCCAGTATACAGAATCAGTATACAGAATCAGCAGAGCTGAGTGTGTTCCAAGCTCGCACAGCAGAGCCGATCGGCACACGGTGTAGTTGAGCAGAACTGGCTCAACACTGCTGAGTCTCTGCACAGCAGTGGTGAGTGTGTGCACTCGCTCAGCTAGGCTGCATCACCGCATACCCATAGGAATGCATTGGCCAGTCTCCAGCCAATCAGCGCTGGCTCTGCCGGAGGAGGCGGAGTCTAAGGTCGGACCTGAATGGAGACTGGTGTGGAGCGATCTTAGACTCCGCCTCCTCCGGCAGAGCCAGCGCTGATTGGCCAAATTCTGAAGACTGGCCAATCAACGCTGGCCAATGCATTCCTATGGGAAAAAGTTAGCTTGCGAAAATCGCAAGCTGACAGGGATTTCCATGTAATAAAGTGACTTTTATGCCCCCAGACATGCTTCCCCTGCTGTCCCAGTGTCATTCCAGGGTGTTGGTATCATTTCCTGGGGTGTCATAGTGGACTTGGTGACCCTCCTGAGACGGATTTGGGTTTCCCCCCTAATGAGTATATGTTCCCCATAGACTATAATGGGGTTCGAAACCCGTTCGAACAGTCGAACAGTGAGTGGCTGTTCGAATCGGATTTTGAACTTCGAACATTTGGGTGTTCGCTCATCTCTACTGGTGTATTATGGTCTGTATGAGCTGAGCATTATCCCTATGAGAGCAGGAATGTTGCTAGATGTCAGAATGCAAGAAGTTGATGTGTAGTTGCTGTAACTTGCTTTGAAGTCATGCTATAACCTACAACTACGACAAGTATATTGCCTAAATCCTGACAGCGTTTTGTACATCCCCTTGGGTAGTCCAGTGTAATGGTTGGCAAGGGGTCAGCACCATTTTAGATTATAGATTCCACCTGCATAACCTATCATGAATATTTATGACATACTGTATCAATAAGTTGATTTAACTAATCTAATATTACACTGGCAAAATACTATTGAATCAATCTTAATACTGTAAACTCCGGAGGAAACTGTTCTGTCTAGTTCATGACATACTAAAAATAGATGAAACTGAATGACAAAAGTTTAATAAGAATATAGAAAATCATTCTGCACAATTTAAGCCATGATGAAACTACATTTAGCGTCTTCGAGAATCCACTTTCAACTCCCACTGAGTCTTATGAAGGGTTTAACAATAATATCCTGTAAACATAAAATGTTGATTAAATTTGCACCTTGGTCTAAGAGAAAGCATGCACAGACGGCACATGGGTGATATCTGAGAGCCATCTGTGGCCTCCATGGACCCATTCATTTAATTAAAGAGCCCAGGACCCAAAACAGACAGGAATAGGACCTGTCCGGAGTTTCGCCCATGAGTCACAGCTTGCTACATGAACCTGTGATAATACACGGACATGTTATGGGGCCATAAGAATATAATAGGCCAGTGTACAAGTCATTAAAGACATGGTCAAGTTACTGACATAACCCATATACGTGTACAAGGAGCCTGAAGGATCAAATATACCTGGATGCATATTATCCTGGAAATAGATATAGAAATCAAAAGGGTTGCAGAAACCTTCAACACACAGAATAATTCTATAGAACAAGGGCTGCAGAAGGGAAGGAAGTATTCAAAGGAACACAGTAAGATCATTGCTACGATACTGGTATACACGGATGGAAACTGGAGGCAAGATAGAATAAGCCAGGAGCAGATAGGTATGGAAGAGTAATAATCCGGAGTATAGTGTGAAGTGTAGATGGCAAGGGTAATACAGCTAGGAGTAGAAACAGTCTGGGAAAGACAACTCTGAGGAGCAGGAGACCGGAACAAGTCACAATACTTGAGCAGAGGCTTGTAGTGCTTCATGGGTATAAATAGGCCCAAACAGAAAACAAGATGGCTTTACACTGGTACAAATCGGTCATCTTTGCTAAGACAATTTTTAGGATGAACACAGCAGCCTACAGAGGTGAGGAGTGGAAGTGCAACAATATTTCACAGTGAGAGAAATAGCGGCCGCTAGTGGTAGATTAGCAAAATACACAGGATTCTGACAATCATTTTCATAGGATATTATCTGATAGGATAAGATATCTATCCTATATTTGTTAGGTCCCTCCAACATATTCCTTGATGTACTGTTGATTTATGCCATAACAATCTGGATACTGGAGGACATGATGAGTGCTTTCTTTTTGAGCTCTTTTCCAATGTAACCTTTAGAATGGTTAGATAAGTAGATTTCTCTTTCTTTAAAAAAAAAAACCTACGGTAATATATATATATATATATATATATATATATATATATATATATATATATATATATATATATATGGCTGTGGTGGCAAGAACTGTACACAATCTAGTTTATATTGCGTAGAGATGATGCAGGCTAAGGAGCTGAGCCCATGCCTTAGGTGTTGGGTATCAGCTGGCACTTTGTTGCAATACACAGAGATAATTTTAGTTTCGACTATTTAACCCTTTAGATGGCATTAACAATAGAGACTGCGGCAGTTAAGCAGATAGACAGAGAAAGAACAGGACCTAATAGGAGAACCAATAAAGCAGACTTCGGGACCATGTGATAAAATGAAAAAATAACCACTTATTTGTTAAATACCCGGCCGCTCCAGTGCTCCAGTGGTCCTGACTGATCTTAGTTTACTCTTATGCAGTCATGACAAGCCGTACCTCCATGTGATCTCTGCAGCCAATCACTGGCCTTAGTAGTGAGACTTGCCTATGTGTCAGGATGACCACTAAGTCACATATATACAGTCCTATGAAAAAGTTTGGGCACCCCTATTAATCTTAATCATTTTTAGTTCTAAATATTTTGGTATTTGCAACAGCCATTTCAGTTTGATATATCTCATAACTGATGGACACAGTAATATTTCAGGATTGAAATGAGGTTTATTGTACTAACAGAAAATGTGCAATATGCATTAAACCAAAATTTGACCGGTGCAAAAGTATGGGCACCTCAACAGAAAAGTGACATTAATATTTAGTAGATCCTCCTTTTGCAAAGATAACAGCCTCTAGTCGCTTCCTGTAGCTTTTAATCAGTTCCTGGATCCTGGATAAAGGTATTTTGGACAAACAATTCAAGTTCAGTTAAGTTAGATGGTCGCCGAGCATGGACAGCCCGCTTCAAATCATCCCACAGATGTTCAATGATATTCAGGTCTGGGGACTGGGGTGGCCATTCCAGAACATTGTAATTGTTCCTCTGCATGAATGCCTGAGGATTTGGAGCGGTGTTTTGGATCATTGTCTTGCTGAAATATCCATCCCCGGCGTAACTTCAACTTTATCACTGATTCTTGAACATTATTCTCAAGAATCTGCTGATACTGAGTGGAATCCATGCGACTCTCAACTTTAACAAGATTAGCGATGCCGGCATTGGCCACACAGCCCCAAAGCATGATGGAACCTCAACCAAATTTTACAGTGGGTAACGTGTTTTCCTTGGAATGCTGTTTCTTTTTCGACGCCATGCATAACGCCTTTTTTTTTATAACCAAACAACTCAATTTTTGTTTCCAAAATGAAGCTGCCTTGTCCAAATGTGCTTTTTCATACCTCAGGCAACTCTATTTGTGGCGTACGTGCAGAAACGGCTTCTTTCTCATCACTCTCCCATACAGCTTCTCCTTGTGCAAAGTGCACTGTATAGTTGACCGATGCACAGTGACACCATCTGCAGCAAGATGATGCTGCAGCTCTTTGGAGGTGGTCTGTGGATTGTCCTTGACTGTTCTCACCATTCTTCTTCTCTGCCTTTCTGATATTTTTCTTGGCCTGCCACTTCTGGGCTTAACAAGAACTGTCCCTGTGGTCTTCCATTTCCTTACTATGTTCCTCACAGTGGAAACTGACAGGTTAAATCTCTGAGACAACGTTTTGTATCCTTCCCCTGAACAACTATGTTGAACAATCTTTGTTTTCAGATCATTTGAGAGCGGGCTGTCCATGTTCGGCGACCATCAAACTTAACTGAACTTGAATTGTTTTGTAGAAAGAAATGGTCCAAAATACCTTCATCCAGGATCCAGGAACTGATTAAAAGCTACAGGAAGCGACTAGAGGCTGTTATCTTTGCAAAAGGAGGATGTACTAAATATTAATGTCACTTTTCTGTTGAGGTGCCCATATTTTTGCACCGGTCAAATTTTGGTTTAATGCATATTGCGCATTTTCTGTTAGTACAATAAACCTCATTTCAATCCTGAAATATTACTGTGTCCATCAGTTATTAGATATATCAAACTGAAATGGCTGTTGCAAACACCAAAATATTTAGAACTAAAAATGATTAAGATTAATAGGGGTGCCCAAACTTTTTCATAGGACTGTGTATATATATATATATATATATATATATATATATATATATTATGGTCCGGCATGGCTGCACCAAAGAGTATATATCATGTCTTAAGACTAGAAACTGAAATACTGTATACTTATGAGACACTGGTTTATTAAAACATCTAACTTAGTTTTTCAAGAACCTTTTTACCTGAAACTCCTACAGCCAAGATGGTATGATAATTCCAGCTGTTCCTTGGCTTGGTAACTAGAAATAATGCCCTGTGTATTCAATGCTAATAGGCTCTCCAGATGCTTACTTAGAAATCTTAATTAACTTGCAAAATCCACATATTATGTTTTCACGTGGTCGGAACTCCATACTGGTTTTATGTGCAAATTTTAGCTGTGAGCTTTCTAATAGTTTATAATTGGTTTCTAGAGGATAACGGCAAATCTTCCAAACTCATTTTAATTGTAGTGAGTATTGTAATATACGCAATGATTTTACCAAGGGATAATATGGTATTAAGAAACCATGATCTTCTGCAAGAGAAGTTAAATGTGTATTTACAGAGAGGTTCTGTAGCTGTGAGCGAGTAATCAGGAAACGTACTTAGCCTTTTCAATGGAAAGTATATTCAGGCTAAGATCATTTAGCAACGGATTCTGCTGAAATATTTAGACAGAAAATGAAATATTGCTATAAAGGGCATTTTGTCTCCAAGAAGTAATCTATTATCTATCTATCTATCTATCTATCTATCTATCTATCTATCTATCTCCTATCTATCTATCTAATCTTCATTCATATCTCTATCTATCTATCTATCTATCTATCTATCTATCTATCTATCTATCCATCCATCCATCCATCCATCCATCCATCCATCTATCTAATCTTCATTCATCTATCTATCTACAGTCCTATGAAAAAGTTTGGGCACCCCTATTAATCTTAATCATTTTTAGTTCTAAATATTTTGGTGTTTGCAACAGCCATTTCAGTTTGATATATCTAATAACTGATGGACACAGTAATATTTCAGGATTGAAATGAGGTTTATTGTACTAACAGAAAATGCGCAATATCCATTAAATCAAAATTTGACCGGTGCAAAAATATGGGCACCTCAACAGAAAAGTGATATTAATATTTAGTACATCCTCCTTTTGCAAAGATAACAGCCTCTAGTCGCTTCCTGTAGCTTTTAATCAGTTCCTGGATCCTGGATAAAGGTATTTTGTACAAACAATTCAAGTTCAGTTAAGTTAGATAGATGGTCCCTGTATCTATCTATCTATCTATCTATCTATCTATCTATCTATCTATCTATCTATTATCTATCTATCTATCTATCTATCTATCTATCTATCTATCTATCTATCTATCTAGCAATCTATCTGTCTATCTAATCTTCATTCATATATCTATCTATCTATCTATCTATCTATCTATCTATCTATCTAATCTATCTCTATGTTATTTGACTAATCTGGGTTTCTAAGTTGATTCATACATAAAAAAAGACTTATGAAATGCAATACTTTTCTTGGCTGAAGGCCTCATGTCACATGGTATTATTTCACCTGATTTTAAGAAAAAATAAGCCTTTGGATTAAATGGATTAAAATAAATAGCATTTAGCTTGACGACAATAGCAGCAGAAGATGGAACAAATGCATGATGGCTATGGTATGGTGAGTACTGATGGGCAAGCCATTTTGTTTAGAACCAGAGTCAATCCAAAATTTGCTAATGTTTTGGGTTTGCCCCAACATGAAACTTTTAGGATTTGTTAACCAAGAAACACCCCGGAGTATAAAAAGTGGAGGCCCTTGCCTTACCTCCTCTGGGCATCCGATGGTCCCTTGGCATCCTCTTCAGGTCTTGTACAGCCTCCAGCTAGCATTATACTTCCCAGGATCACCGCTGATCCCTGTGATTGGACCTCAGCAGTCACATGGGATGTGCCAAGCATCATGACATCATCTATCCTGCCAAGCAAAAACATACCCAGGAGCGGTGAGAAAAAGTGAGTATAAGTGTTTGCTATTTTTTCTCATTTCCTCCAGTTCTATCTGAACAAGTTCAGTATGAAACAAACAGGAGAGCTGGACCTCATGAATATTCACAAAACAAATCTTTTTAGATACACCATCTCTAATGGCAAGAAAATGATTAAACATACTGAAAATAAATGACAATTGGAGATGAGCAAAATATTCAAGATTCGATATTAGTTTCGAATAGCCGCTCAATATTCGACTATTCGAACGAATATCGAACCCCATTATAGTCTGTAGGAGAAAATGCTTCGTTTCAGGGGAAGCCACACTTCAACTCAGGAGAGTCACCAAGTCCACTATGACACCCCAGATGCATCTCTGGATGTAGCAGAACTCAGCGCACACTCAGCTCTGCTACATCGCGGGTGTAGCAGAGCTCAGCGCACGGCCAGCTCTGCTACATCTTCGGTGTAGCAGAGCTGTGCGCTCAACACTGCTACATCTGAGATTGGGCCAGAATGGAGACTGCTGTGGACCGATCTTAGACTCCGCCTCCTCTGGCAGAACCAGCATTGATTGGTTGAATGCTGTACTCTGTATGGCATTTGGCCAATCAACACTGGTCAATGCATTCCTATGGGAAAAAGTCAGCTCCCGCATATTGCAAGCTGACAGGGATCCCGACAAGATAGAGCCCCAAAGAGCTGTTTCAGTAACATTCCCACCTAAATAAAGGTAATCCCTAGCTAACCCTGCCTGTACATCTGTCCCTGTCTCACAGTCACATAGTTCATAGTCTCATATGACCCGGATATTAAATCCACTATTTGTATAAATTGGAGGTCACCTGATTTAGCCAGCCAATTACTTTTTCCAATTTTTTTTTCGATGCCTCCATTGTCGTAGTTCCTGTCCCACCTCCCCTGCACAGTTATTGATGCCAAAAAAGCGCCAGGAAAGGTGGGAGGGGATATGAATTTTTAGTGTATTTGCCTTGAGGTATTCGATTGTAATCGAATACCTCGAACGGCCTGATATTCGATAGAATATCAATTCGATCAAATGCCGTTTGCTCATCTCTAATGACAATGACTCTAATTTTCATGTTCTGGGGATATTATCACTCCTTAAGGAGAGATCACCTTCACATGCGTATGGAGACTTACAAAAGGCTTTTTTGCTCCACTGGGGGATTATGGGAAAAATATGCAAATCTGTTTTCCAAGATGTAAATAGGAAAATAGTGCTTCTGTTTGCTACCCTCTAGGGGCAGTGGGGCGAAAATGGCTTTTGTAAGTCTCCATATGTCTGTGAAGGTGATCTCTCCTCTGGTTTAGCTAAACCTTGCATCATAGCATAAAGGCTTGTTGAAAAAGTCATGCATTAATGTTTAAGGAGGCTAGAGGGCAGCAAACAGAGGCACTGTTTTCCTATTTACATCTTGGAAAACAGATTTGTATATTTTTCCTCTTATTTTCACTGAATATTTCCATATCCCTAAATGCTAGCCCTAACACATAGACACCACGTCCACTGACTGTTATTATGTCTAAGGTTATCTCTGACAAAGCCCCCTACAATACTGACCCTAACATGAAAAACAAGAGAACACCAGAACCCAGAAACTCAAGCTAGCAAATCTGAACACACTCACATCTGCGCCAAGTGTCCATCCGGATAAAGGTGCTGCGAGGTCAACTTTTTTGTGATTTCTGCTATTTTTGTAGTCCACTTTTTTGAAGGGCCAGAAGAACAGACTGCTTGGCTCAAATGTGGAGTGGAGTCTAACCAATCAAATAACAGATTCCTACTGAGAACCTAAAAACAAGGCCACAGGTACAGGATGCTAGAGAGGGGACTTAGAACAAGGCACTGGAAGAAAGCAACATTAGGAAGGCTGTTAACAACTAACAAAAGAGTTACACATAGAGAATCACTGGAATTCAGTAAGAAACTGCAAGAAACTAGTAGTTTTTTAAAGTCTGCCTGTCAGCAGGAAAATCGGTATCAAACTAATGGATACCCAAAAGATGGAAAACATGTCTGCTTTATACTAAAATGCAGATGTGAACCTAGCCTTAGTTTGATATTTTAATCCATTGCCCACCTTTGGGCTATTGTTTCTTAAACCAGGACAAACACATTAACATATCATCGAACAACAGATCCTTATATTTAGCATTCATTTAGTATAGTATATATTTAGTATATACAGTCCTATGGAAAAGTTTGGGCACCCCTATTAATCTTAATCATTTTTAGTTCTAAATGTTTTGGTGTTTGCAACAGCCATTTCCGTTTGATATATCTAATAACTGATGGACACAGTAATATTTCAGGATTGAAATGAGGTTTATTGTACTAACAGAAAATGCGCAATATGCATTAAACCAAAATTTGACCGGTGCAAAAATATGGGCACCTCAACAGAAAAGTGACATTAATATTTAGTACATCCTCCTTTTGCAAAGATAACAGCCTCTAGTCGCTTCCTGTAGCTTTTAATCAGTTCCTGGATCCTGGATGAAGGTATTTTGGACCATTTCTTTCTACAAAACAATTCAAGTTCAGTTAAGTTAGATGGTCGCCGAACATGGGCAGCCCGCTCTCAAATGATCTGAAAACAAAGATTGTTCAACATAGTTGTTCAGGGGAAGGATACAAAACGTTGTCTCAGAGATTTAACCTGTCAGTTTCCACTGTGAGGAACATAGTAAGGAAATGGAAGACCACAGGGACAGTTCTTGTTAAGCCCAGAAGTGGCAGGCCAAGAAAAATATCAGAAAGGCAGAGAAGAAGAATGGTGAGAACAGTCAAGGACAATCCACAGACCACCTCCAAAGAGCTGCAGCATCATCTTGCTGCAGATGGTGTCACTGTGCATCGGTCAACTATACAGCGCACTTTGCACAAATAGAAGCTGTATGGGAGAGTGATGAGAAAGAAGCCGTTTCTGCACGTACGCCACAAATAGAGTTGCCTGAGGTATGCAAAAGCACATTTGGACAAGGCAGCTTCATTTTGGAAACAAAAATTGAGTTGTTTGGTTATAAAAAAAGGCGTTATGCATGGCGTCCAAAAAGAAACAGCATTCCAAGAAAAACACATGCTACCCACTGTAAAATTTGGTGGAGGTTCCATCATGCTTTGGGGCTGTGTGGCCAATGCCGGCATCGGGAATCTTGTTAAAGTTGAGAGTCGCATGGATTCCACTCAGTATCAGCAGATTCTTGAGAATAATGTTCAAGAATCAGTGACGAAGTTGAAGTTATGCCGGGGATGGATATTTCAGCAAGACAATGATCCAAAACACCGCTCCAAATCCTCAGGCATTCATGCAGAGGAACAATTACAATGTTCTGGAATGGCCACCCCAGTCCCCAGACCTGAATATCATTGAACATCTGTGGGATGATTTGAAGCGGGCTGTCCATGCTCGGCGACCATCTAACTTAACTGAACTTGAATTGTTTGTCCAAAATACCTTTATCCAGGATCCAGGAACTGATTAAAAGCTACAGGAAGCGACTAGAGGCTGTTATCTTTGCAAAAGGAGGATCTACTAAATATTAATGTCACTTTTCTGTTGAGGTGCCCATACTTTTGCACCGGTCAAATTTTGGTTTAATGCATATTGCACATTTTCTGTTAGTACAATAAACCTCATTTCAATCCTGAAATATTACTGTGTCCATCAGTTATTAGATATATCAAACTGAAATGGCTGCTGCAAACACCAAAATATTTAGAACTAAAAATGATTAAGATTAAAAGGGGTGCCCAAACTTTTTCATAGGACTGTATTTAGTACTTTGTACCTGTGGTTTCAGGTGGCTTTTCAGGATAAGCTCTTATTTGTGCACACATGAGAAGTAACACTATACATAGTCATTATATGACTAATCTTCTAAATATATAGATATCTAACAAAGTTTCTTAGAATCACCTGTACAATTCATTTATGCAAAGTATGTTGGAATGACGGAGACTATTTAAACAGACTCTATCATTGGGAAAAGTCATTTTTAAATAATCACATCCTTGCATAGCCTTTAGAAAGGCTATTCCACACCTACCTTTAGTATGTAAATTGTCTCAGTGGTTTTTCAATAAGTCCCTTTTTATTCATATGCTAATTAGACTGGTGCACGATGCATCGTGCACCCCCTTTGCTATTGTTTCCTATATGGAGTATACAGCACAGGCTGCTGCTGCTGCTGATGATGACTCAGCTTCCTGTTTGCACACACACATAGGAGATAATAGCAGAGACAAGTGCTGCTGGGAACTTCCTGTGCTGGCTGGAAGCTCTTTAGAATATGAATAAAAACGGACTTATTCAGAAGCCACTGAGGTGATTTACATACTAAAGGTAGGTGTGGAATAGACTTTCTAAAGGCTATGCAAGGATGTGACTAGTTAAAAATGACTTTTCCCAATGATAGATCCCCTTTAAAGATTCTACAATTACAGTTTTAGTTTCACAGTTTCAGGAAAAGGAAAATGTGTTGAAAAAGTAAAGAGACATATGGTGTCACATCTATACTGACCTGTGGTTATAGGTAAAGCACTTGTCTAGTAGCACTTCTCTGCAGCACAGTACTATACTGTCAGGAATCTCATCTAAGCTGCTATTCCTTGAAGATTACCATGCAGACCTGAAAAGCCCTTGTGGTATCAGACGTTCCCTAGGCTTGTTCAATTAGCAGCTAAGGAGATATATATAAAATAAACCTTTCACGTGAATAAGATGCCTGCTAATTTACTACTATAGTTAGGCTCTGAACCCTGATCGTGTGTGTATCGGACAGCTTTATTCATACTCTTAGCTTGTTTCTGTATATTTCTTTGTCTCCTGATTCTTCCTCTGACATTACTGCTTGAAACTGAACCTTGGCTTTGTATTTGATGTCTGTTTTGTCTCCTGATTCTGGCTTTGTTGTTACCACTTGGCACTGACCATTTGCCTGGACATTTATTATTCTGTTTCATTTCTGCCCTGTAGGTTAATTGTGGGTTCTGGTTTAGGTTTCAGTTAGTGGAGCATTTATTTCTTGCATGGTTTTTGGTGTTGTTAACGCCAGCCCTAAATTCAGCAAAGTCCAACTGGCCTTGCAGGTGGCGCTGGTGAAGGCGTTTGGGTGTCCGGGCCTATCTCTCAGTACTATATAAGATTTAAGCAGCTCGTTCTATTGCTCTCAGTTATCAGCCTGCAGAAATTTGTTCCTGGAACACTACCATAACAGCCTTTACATGTACTGCACTATTATATACCTGTGCCAGGATGAGCTATTTCTTTGGACACCAAGTGATGTTTGCTCTATGTTATTATCCTGGTACAATGTGTCTCTTGTATAGAACCCTCAAGATGTTCCTGATTGTATTGTATAACATTTTTTGCCGCTTTTTACAGCTATTTCTGATATATATACAGATTTACATGAGGGCAGGTTCACATCTGCGCCCGGACTCCACTTTGTGTGTTTCCCTCTTCTGCCCGAGAAATTGGACAGGAGACAGAAACCTGGCATGGGTGGATTTTCAAAGTGTCTGCCTGTGGACGTCTTCTGGTCTCCGCAGCACAACTGTTTTTTAATAACCGAACACAAAGTCCTGTATGTCATGTTATGTTTTTCCAAGGTTTTTTTTGTTTATTTTAATATCTGAGTAAATGTAAACAAAAAAGGGTGGAAATATGTCTTTTGTTCACGTTTTTCATGTTTTTTTTGTTTTTTTAATAGGACAAAATGGTACAATTTTTTTTTTTTTGAACGTTAATCGCTTCCAGACCACCCATAGACTATATACGTCCGGGAAGTGGTTGCCTAGTTCTGACAGGACATACCGGTACGTCCAGTCAGAACACAGTAGCTGCATAGAGATTGTGAAGCTACTGAAGCTGGAGCCGGCTGTAACTTCAGCCGGAGCTCCCAGAGAGATGGCAGGGAAGATTTATTACTTCCCCTGCCTTCTTGATTGCTGTGTATACAGCGCTCAATTAGCGCTGTATACACAGCTATGGACGCTGCCATAATTCAGCTGCCCTCTGATCTGGCGGTCACGTGATCCGCTGGGAGCAGAGTCTTACCAGAGCTGCTGGGTCCTACAGGACCCAGATCAGCTCAGTAAGTTGTATATACAGTGTGCAGGAGGCTGTATTCCTCCTGCATCTGGGGTTAAATGTAGCAGTTCCAGTTATAGGAGAAATCAGCCTCCAGTACAAAAAAAATAAGTGATCAGATGTCCCCAAAGGTCTCTTATCACCTTATGGGGACACAATCTGAAAAAAAAAGAAATAAAATAAAAATATAATAAAAAAGTTTTTAAAAAATGTAAATAAAATAATAATAAAAAATAAATATACGCTAATAAAACGCCGTTATTAAAGGTTATAGCCCCACCCCCAACGACACCATACAAAATAAGAATTACCATAACGGTGAGGAAAAACTATTTTATAAAGTTTTTCAGTGACACTTTGTGTTATTAAATTAAAAAAATAATAATAAATTGAAAACCAGACACAATTTCCCTCCTATTATGTTCATATTTTCCCGGATATAAAAAAAATTAAAACACATTTGAAAATAAAAACAACATAAAAATGAAGCCCTATGTGTGCCCGAAAAAAGACGCAAAAATTAGTTGACTGAGACATACGGAAAAAATACGGACCTCAAAACCGCACATACAAAATAAACCTAAAATGTGTCTGGTCGTGGACTACAAATTGGCCCGGTACTGAAGTGGTTAAAGCCCCAGGTTGTAGAAATGCAGTTTTTTGTTGTTGTTTGCACAATAGGATAGGGAAGGCAGGGATGTTAATAACTCATCAATGCCTTCCTTATTGAATACCTGCCTGTAGGTATTAAGTGATAAATCCAAGAAGAAAAGCTGAAATGGAATGGAGCCAAAATAGGTGCAAATCATTATTTTTCTTTTAACAGTTTGAGAAAAATATTTGTTGTTTTTTGAATTTGGTGAAAGAAATTAAAATATTTATGGATTGGAAAAATTAGAATTATGAGAACTATGTTGATGGGATATGCATTATTGGAAGAACGCATTGTGGTCCCTGTTATGTTTAGGACTTTATTCATACTGCATTTCCAATAGCCATGAGAAATGAAGTAAATGATGAAAAATATGAATATATTACATTGTGCAATACCTACACCCCACACTATAAAAATGCTTTTCATCTACAAAATGTAAATGATGTTCTTAGATATTCCATTAGATTCAGAACCATTCAACTAGATTCAGCCTCAGAAATTGAACATTACTCACTCCTCGCTCCATAACAGGAAAGAATTCCAATGCTTTCTGTTCTGTTCAGTAAAAAGTCAATTTATTCACACAAAAAGCCAATCAGTGAGATTGCTGTATTTTTTCTCTTATTGATTTGAAGTCTCTATATGACTGCTTAAGTTTTTCTCTCCATCATTACCATGAGCTTAGCAAGAGTGAATTTATAGTCCAATTTGAGAATATATCTTCTGTATGAAGAATATGATAGAGTTAGGAATAATTTGGCCATATATAAAACTGGAGTGGCAAATACTTGGATTTGGAATAGCACGATTGTTGGGTATAGACTAGAGATGAGCGAACAGTAAAATGTTCGAGATTCGATATTCGTTTCGAGTAGCGACTCAATATTCGACTACTTGAATCGAATATCGAACCCTATTATAGTCTATGGGGGGATAATGCTCGTTTCAGCGGTAGGCAACATTCGATCAAATTATACTTACCAAGTCTACAAGTGAGGGTCGGGCTGGATCCTCCGAGAAGTCTTCTCCTTGCAGCATCCCCGCGGCATCTTCCGGCTCTGAATTCACTCTGCCAGGCATCGGGCCTGGGCAGAGCCGACTGTGCATGTCCACACTACAAGCGGACATGCGCAGTGGGCTCTGCCCAGGCCCGATGCCTGGCAGAGTGAATTCAGAGCCAGAAGACGCCGCGGGGAAGCTGCACGGAGAAGACTTCTAAAGGTAGGAACAGAACCAGCATTGATTGGCCGACTGTATAGCATTCAGCCAATCAATGCTGGTTCTGCATCAAACTTTTCCATTCGAATACCTACTCTCTCATCTCTAGTATAGATGGCTCTGTGAAGGAAAGCTGCTGTTACATTGGGCACTTTCAAATATTTGGCGAATTTTGAAATTGTTCTACAACTAAAATCTTAAATTTTGAATTTGAGATGAAGAAATAGACACTTGGAATAGAGAATCAATAAGGATAAAATGCAAGCTCAATACACTAGAGCAAACTAATGATGAGTTCACACTACTGTTCTTCAGGACGGGGCCCCACGTAGCATAAGAGCAACGAAAACCATGCCTGTAAGGCGGACTGGTTGTGGGCCTTTACCTCAATGGAGCACTGCTATTCAGACCTCTACAATTCCTGTCTGCACTAGTGCACTGGGGGCGGGTCTTTAGCTCTGGGAGCACTGCTCTTGCTGCCTCAAGTGCGACGGATGATGTCATATCACTGGTAGGATCAACTCTTACTGCATTGGGTGCTGCATGCAGGGATGGTAGTGATCTGCATGGCAAGAGCAGTGCTCCAGGAAGCTAAAGTGCTACCTCCTGGGCACCAAGAGCCTCTTTAACATAAGTTGTTTTTCTCCAAATCTACAAAAGTGACATACATAAGAAAGTCATTTTATTTACCACTGTAACGTGCACTGTAAGGCAGGGGCCCCATGTGGCATAAACGATGCAGTTTGGCTTCAGTGGATATGTTGCATCAAAAAGCGAGGAATTTTACAGCCCCCACAAGGTGGATGGTATTCTAGTGAATTGTATGGAAAAAATATTAGAAAAATATGTGCAGCGGATACACTACAATTTCCAAAACCATAGAGGACTTTTTGTGAGAAGTGTTGCGCTTTTTTTTTCTTGCTGTGGCCTAAAACTGTTTTGGATGTTGAATATGCTCGGGGAAGGTAGTATTTGTAGATTTTAGACTATTTAATAAAAAAAGGTTTTTGTATAAGTGTTCCTTCAGTCATAACTGATTCTGTTTAAGTTAAGTTTTTTGTATCATTTGTTAAACAAGTTTCATCTCCAAGATACAGTGGCGTAACTACTGTGGTAGCAGCTACCACAGCGTCCGGGACATTAAGGAGCCTTTCTACAGCTGCCACCGCTGTGTGTTTTTTTTCTTTTTCTTTTAATAGGCCACAACTAGCTGGAGTAATTCCAGCCAGTAACGGGCCCCATTTACTTACCTCTCCAAGCTCTGGGCAGGCTTTTGGCCTACTAGTGTGACATCCCGTTTTATTATTATACTCTATGGTCTGAAAAGACCTCAGAATATGATAATTTTTCATGGTTGTCCACAGAGAGTCATAATACTGTGTGTGCAGGGGCCACTATGGGGCATAATCGTGCGGGGGGGGGGGGATATTGGTCGGGGTCTTTGGCATCAGTCGGGGGGCCCCATGTCAAAAGTTTGCCACGGGGCCTCACCATTCCTGGTTACACCACTGCCAAGTTTGTAGACTCCCTTTAAAGGGGACCTCTCATGTTCTTAGACACAAGCGGTTTCATATACCGCTAGAAAGTCAACAGTGTGCTTAATTCAGTGCGCTGCTGGCTTTTCCCGTTATGTGCCCCAGCACCGGAAATATCGGTGCTGTTATAACATCAACGATCTCTATGAGAATAACAAAAAAATTATATTGACTGTTGCTTACCACTTGTCATGTCATCTTCGAGGTGCTAAACCGAGCCTCCGGACCGTGGAGGACAATCAACGAAGATTATACCAAAGGGCAGAATGGTTTGCGACACTCTTCTTTCTTCTAAAATTTAAATCTTTATTGTATCTTCATTAAAAAAGACAGAGTCCATACAAAACAAAATATGATAGTAGGAAAACAAAACTTAGTGAATTAAAAAGACAGCTGACGCGTTTCGGGGTGGAGGTCCCCCTTCGTCATAGCGTCATCACTATAAACAGCTGTATCTTGGACATTATAAAATATAGTGTTATATAAAAGATAAGATTCTCAGCTTTCACCTGACACCAAGCTTCTACCTGTATTATTTCCAGAGATATCACCAGCTGAAAATTAAATCACTGTTCTATGTGTTAGAATGCCCAAGATATTGCTGTTGGACGTGACCCCCTTCACGATGATTGAAAAGGTTGGAGAGAGCAGAAAAATATGGGATTTGGTGCGGAAATTGTGGAATAATGTGTAATGAAGGTGCCAGAGGGTCTGCACATGTAACTAGGCTTGGACCTGTCACCCTGCAGTGCAGAGGAAGAGGTGTAGCATCATTCTGAGTGGCGTGTACCCTGTTCAATGATGGCTAAGGTGACTCTTCGGTTAGTGCAGATAGGGAGAGAACTGGGGCTTCTGGAGCAGCTTAGTTTGGAACCCATAGGGGCTCTAGTCTAATTCTGGGTTGGAATCTCTGTTATGGACTGGTTGTGTAGATCCAGAATAGGTTGAATTGTATGAGAAGCAGTAGTGTGTCTTCCTACAAAGAGAACACAATGAGACAAGTGTCATCTTCCAAACAACCTTACATGCTAACCTACATGTGAAACACGACCCTACAAGACAAGGATAGGGGATAGCCAGGAAGCAGTACAGATACCGTAAAGAGGGAGAATACCACACAAAATGATAGATCACACAACAAGAGATATAAAAAACAAAAAAACTTGATAGTCTTCAGTAGTTGATACCTTTTTAATGGCTAACTCATAATGATGACAGATTACTGACGTTTCGGAACCTCTAGGGTCCTTTGTCAAAGTAAATTTAAAACATTTCTGAAGGATGCATATATATATATATATATATATACAGAGTAGGCACAAAGGGTGTTAGAATTCCAGGAGGAGGGGGGGGGGTTGTTAGTAATTGGTAGAGACAATGTAAACACTTACAGGTCCTTATCAGTTCACACGTATCTGTAAAGAGACATGAAACTCTGTGACACATTCAATCCACACTCCAGTGTCTGAAGCAGGGTCATGAATTTATATTCATGTATGCGTCGTTCTCTCTTTGATCTGAAATTCCCTCTCAAAACCAAAATTTTCATGTGATCAGTGATATTATGATCCCCACTGCAGAAATGTTTTGATACGGGGAGGTCCAGTATGGCGATGTGAGTTCATCCGCATTCTAAGCTGCTGTCCGGTCTCTCCAACATACAGATTATCAGTGGAACATTTGGTACACATAATTAAATACACTACATTGGATGTGCTGCAGGTGAACGTACCTGGAATTTTATATTCCTTGTTCGAGTTCGGTATCCTGTAAGTGTTTACATTGTCTCTACCAATTACTAACAAACCCCCCTCCCCCTTCCTCCTGGAATTCTAACACCCTTTGTGCCTGCTCTGTATATATACATGCATCCTTCAGAAATGTTTTAAATTTACTTTGATAAAGGACCCTAGATGTTCCGAAACGTCAGTAAACTGTCATCATTATGAGTTAGCCATTAAAAAGGTATCAACTACTGAATACTATCAAGTTTTTTTGTTTTTTATATTTCCAACCCACTGGCTAACACAGTACAAGAACGAACATTTTCCTTACAACAAGAGATAGACACCAAAAACATAGTCATCATGTTCTTAAGTATAGGAGACTAGCTTACAGCGCCATTTAAGGAGTGCCGGTTGCACCTTGTATGTATTAATAGAAACGCCTTAGCTACCAGAGCCTCATCTTTGCCGAAATTAGAGAATTTAGATTAGATAGAGGTTACAATTCTATGATATAGACCTGGAATTGAATGAAACGTTCTGGCCCCTTTTACTGTTATGGTTAGGAAGAGACACTGTCATAAACCTGGCACAGAATGGTGGACCTAGTGTAGACTAGAATTGTTTAACTTGCTAAACATGAATATATGGCTAGGGACATGGCTTAAAATGCACCAAAAATGCACCAATATTGTTTTGTAAAACACTGTCTCAAAGTAAGCCAACTGAGAGGTGGTATAAATATAGAGTAGACAGTCTAAAGAAACGCCAGGTTTATCATCCAGCATCAGCCATTCTAATAAATCTGCCAAATTTTCGGACATCCTTTCTAAGTTTTCACTGTCTACTAGAGATGAGCGAGTACTGTTCGGTTTAGCCGATCAGCCGATCCGAACAGCACGCTCCATAGAAATGAATGGATGCACCTGGTACTTTGACGGCGGCCGGCCGCTTAACCCCCCGCGAGCGTGCTGTTCGGATTGGCTGATCTGAACAGTACTCGCTCATCTCTACTGTCTAACTGTTAGTAAATCTATTTGTATGGATATAATGATAATATATGTCAGTGATTAATATTAGAGCGAAATGATAAGCACAAGGTTTATTGGGCAAACTCTACGATTAAAAGGAGGCTCTAGTACCTGGTTGAGCCTCTTCTACGCTGGTTAAAGATGAGATATTGTTGGACATGGAGGCATACAGGTTGTGTATTGTATCCTGTGGCACATTTGTTCACAAATGTCACAGCTGGGCCTGTAGATCCTGCACGCTTGTAGGTTACTAAAACCAGTGCCCCATCTGGTCCCATAAATGCTCAATAGGCAATAAATCTGGTGTCCGGACAGGCCAGGGAAGTGTTGCAATCTGGTGGAGACATTTTTTGGAAACTTTTGCCATGTGGGGGTGAGCATTATCCTGCTAAATATACTAGTTCACAAGCCCTGCCATGAGACGAAACACACGTGACAGCAAGATGACCTGCACATATCATTTGTTAGTGTTCTTATATTACTACTAGAGATGAGCGAACACTGTTGGGATCAGCCGATCCGAACAGCACGCTCCCATAGAAATGAATGGAAGCACCTGTGACGCTGACTTTGCCGGCGGCCGGCCGGCGTCACAGGTGCTTCCATTCATTTCTATGGGTGCGTGCTGTTTGGATCGGCTGATCCGAACAGTGTTCACTCATCTCTAATTACTACTACTAGCTATAACAGACTGTCATATGCTATGACTCTATCTGCGTGCATTATTTTTGTGCACTATATTCTTTGTTAATAATTGTCTTTTTATCCTAACAGTAACAATATAATGCTATAGTGTGCATTGCATTAAAGCCCAGTGGGTTGACAATTGAATATACCATGTGAATTGAGGTGAAGGTTGCACTAGTCTGTTTAGAAGCTCACAGTCTTGTCTCCTACAACCATCTACCTCTTTGCTGAGAACTGCAACTTTATTGTTTAGCAGGGAAATCAATGCATGAAGACCCTGTGTACAAACCAGCCATTGGGCGCCATAAGGACAATGATTTATTTGGACACTGGATTTTGCATTGAAAAGAGCACAAAGCTTAAATTCGAATGGAATTGTATTAAACTTTCTTTATCCACAGTTTTACAGAAGGAGCTTATAAGTGGAAGAATAGATATATTTCATTATATATCACGGCCATGTTACTTATACAAGTTGGTATTTGCTTTGAAGACTGGGAAAATAAATCTTGTATATTCACTAATTAAACTTCTTAACTTCTTTAGTTTTAACAGGAGCCCAAAGGGTTCTATTGACCAGTTTGCCACTGTGAATTAATCTTCATTTGTGTTTTTTTTATTTATACTTTACAGAAAAGGCCTCACTCAATAATGCTCGATATAGCCAGTGGCAGTGCGCGGACCTGCTGGGAAAAATGAGCTTTTTACTATTATGTTTAGCTTGATAGGAAACAAAGCTATTACAATCACATAGGTTAATGTCAGGAATAAAGCGTAAAATATAGGATTGCTGATTGTGGATAACATAAATGAGTAATAATACTGGAGATATTAACCCATGGAGGACGTGTGCTGGAAAAGCACTATATGGTTTGCTGCTGTATTATAATAGGGTGTGGGTATTGCACTGTAAGAACTGTAATATATATATTTTTTAATACACCAGATAGGGGTAGATAAAAAGTATTAGGGTAAGTTCACACGGGTTTTTTTGGTCAGGGTCTTGAGGCTGCATCCACCTCAAAACCCTGACCAAAAGACGGCTCCCATTGAAATCAATCAGGAGCTTTTTCCGGCGCCCAGATGCTCATTCGGTCTGAAGAAACTCCCTCCTCTGGACTAGGCCCATACATTGGGCAAAATCCGGAGCGGAGTGCGCAGCTGGATGCCGGTGCAGTGTACCGGCTTTCAGTTGCGGCAACCTGTCTTTTGGACTGGAACCTGAGGCGGCCTCTGCTTCAGGTTCCGGTCCAAAAAACTCTGTTTGAACTTACCCTTAGCTTGCTGCAAGGAACATAATACTGGTGAAATGAACATCTGAATTTCAAGCACTAGTAAGGAAAGGGAGGTGTCCCCCAAAATAAACAAATCAGATGTAACTTTTATTGGGATCTTTAAAAACTTGTGTCCCTCAAAAACATCAGCCACACTGACAATACTATGTGACCCCTCCGGTAGATATGACTGGGGAAACAACAAATAAATATTAAGGAATCAATCTACTCATGCAGTGCGGTCCACCTATATCAACATCTAAGTCTCAAAGGGTGTGGTGGAATTCACTCTGGTGTATGTTTAAATCTCCCCATACAATACATCCAGCGCCTCACCTCCTATGAGGCGACCTGAAGCGACCACTTCAGGCGGCGCTATTCCAGGGCCTCGGGGAGGGCGGCATTTTTGCTTACCTAAGCCAGTCCAGGACAGCTTGTGGATTGGGGAGGCCGCTGGAGCAGCGCTGCTCCAGCGACCTCCCCTCACGCTCAGGCAGAGAGCAGGTCCTCTCCGTGCCTGCTCTCTGCCTGCTAACGCCGCTTGGCCACGCCCCCTTCGTTCCGCCCCCTTAACTCTGCCCTGCCCCTCCTCCCGGAGAAACAGCCAGGTTCACCCCTGAATACATCACAAAACAAAAGTGGGCCCACTGTTCAAACAAGTCCACAGGTAAGTATTAGGGGCCAAGTAGCCGCTTTACAGGGGCCAAACCAACAATACCCGACCTCCATGTCCCATCAAAAAGTCTGGGTCGACTGGACATATATAAAATACACCTTTTCTAAGCAATTCATACATTCCCTCTATTAAAGCCATTGGCCCTTAAAGTATCCAAAGCCTAATAAGGTTGCATCGGGTGTTCGTGTTCTACGCGTTTCACCTCCTAACTTCTAGAGGCTCATCAGGAACAAAAATCTACCCTATGTGGATTAGATGCGGTAAAAAACGCAGTTCCTAGAGGCCAGATGGTAGCCTTCAGTACTTTTTGTCTGCAGTTCGCCACGTGGAGCCTTAGCCTTAAAATGGCTCTTACCACTATGGTTTCCCACCATTTTGTGCTTGTCTCTTCTCCATAAAGATAGGTCTGACTTCCTGAGACTGCAGGAGCCAATCCATGTCCATAGTGGTGATGTCAATAATGTGTATTTTACAAGTCTTATAGGGCAGGTACTTCATAATGAATTTTTGTAATTTTTTTTTTTCCATAATTTGGGATTAGTCTTATCTGCATCTGAAGCTTACATAAGGTTTCCAGTTCTATTTGCATTTTTGCCATGTGTTGGTGCACTGTGTTCCCCTTTATGCCATCTTCTTATATTAAAGTTTTGAAGCATATAATCTGAGGAGCTGTGAATCCTTCAGCTCAGAATTTTATCTCTCAAGATTATAGAAGGAAGCCAAGCGTAGAGATAAACAGAAGACACTGTATGTTTGTGTAATGCCACATTCCTCGAACTAACCTCAATTTATTTTCCTCACCTGCCGCTGATGTTAATCATAACCCATGCCTGACTAATGTTTCATAATCGTGCGGAGGGACATACCAAGTTTCCTCTTAAATTCAATGTAATGCGGCCAACTATTGCCATTTCAACATCTCGGCGAGCTCCCAGTGTATCAGCAACTGTCGATTCTGTTATATGACACAGCGCAGACTGTGCAATCTGTAGTTTGCTGATACTCCTCAACCCCCACAATTTCACACTGACAGGTTTATCTGAAACAAGATTAATGTTCTAGGGCTTCTCACACATCCAATTTTCAAGCAATACAGAACAGAGTTAGAATTCAAAACATGAATATGGAACTTACTGAAAAATAAAAATATCTTGTCATTATTTGTATTCCTTCTATGCTTCGCTCAGTTCTCCGTCAATCGCATACTTACAAAGATTTTATTTTTGAGCAAAGGAGGAGAAGTTATGAAGGATACAAGTAGCATGCAAAGGAACTCGAGTCAATTGTTTTATTGCATTAGGTCTAGATATGGGTTATGTTACAGGAAGAACCAAATTGGTTTTGACCTGCTCTTCTAATTGGGAATAGTAGTAAATAAATGGACATGTCCTATTGTCTTCGCTAGGTTCACATCTGCGCTCAGGTTTCCGTTCTTTGGGATCACTTGGGGACTCGAAAGACGGAAACACAATTTGCTTAAAAAGTGGTTACTCGTGGAAACCTGCGGACCCCATAGAATATAATAGGGCTCGCCAGGTTTTTGTCCAAAAAATGTGGTGAGAAAAGTACTGCTTGTTGTCTCCTACTCAACATGAAAGGGATTCTATCATTCAGAAAACGGATTTTGAGCTAAGCATATGCCTGAATAGCCTTTTTAAAGGCTATTCAAGTGCTGCTTCCAGTTCTCCCCCCCCCCCTGTTTTTAGTAAAAATCGGTAAAAATAATATGCTGATGAGGCTAACCGAGCACCCTGGGCATTCACCAGGGCCAGCGAGTGCCCCCCATGTCATACCTCAGTAACGCCCCTCTGTGGCTTGTGCTCCATTATTCACTTCTCCTCCACACTTGCTGTACCACCTACATCCCTGTTACCTGTTTTGCACTGGGGCTCAAGAGCCTCGAATCCCAACTGTGGTTATGGGGAATATGCAAGTCTGTTTCTCAGGATGGAATTAGGAAAACAGTGCCTCTGTACACTGCCTCTTAGGACAGCCCTCTTAACATCACATATGACTTTTTCAATAAGCCTAATAACATGATGTGGGGTTATTGCCAAACCAGTATATCCATTCCAAAAGGAACAGAATTCCAGCTGTGGACAGCGCTGTTTAGGTCTGGTTGGATCTCATCAGCACAGCGTAGGGAAACTGGTTTGGCTGGGTGAGAGACTTAAGACCAGGGTCAGAGGATAATATCACTCCTTGAAGAGTGGGCACCTTTGCAGACATATGGAGACTTACAAAGCCATTTTCACTCCACTAGGGGATTATGGGGAATATGCATATCTGTTTCCCAGGATGTATGTAGGAAAAAGGTGCCCCTGTACGCTTCCTCTTAGGACAGTGCCTCTGCGGTTAGCCATTCATAACCCTGCCTCGGCCTCCCTGAAGAGATCACAAATTACCAAGACAGCTGAGTGCTGTTCTACACTGTTTCTATAACTCCCATAGAGATAGAGTTTTGGCAACAGTGTAGCACATCGAGTTACAATAGTTCCATAACTCCCAAGTGTAGGTCGCTTTGCTACACTGTTTCTGTAACTCCCATTTACCTCTATGGGAATTATGGAAACCATGTAGAACAGCTGCATTGTGGTCAGTAGAAGGAGCCACATATTCCCCTCTTTATCTAAGATGGAAATACCCCTTTAATTCCCATAACACTCTTTTTATGTGTAGCCTATGTTGAATACAAATCATACATGTATTGAATGATTAATGCTTTGTTCTGTTTTTGATCTTGTTATATAATTTTATATCTATAAAACTGCATATAAATACAATATCTTATTGAATATTCTAGTTCCTTCGTGTTTAAGCCTCTAGCAAGCGCTTGTATTGTATCAGATAAATGAAGAACACTCGGCTCAGTTTGCATTACTTGTACTTTTTTTTTTTTTAACCAACTACTCTAAAATGTATTTCCCCGGTGCCTGTAACTTAACTGCTTTGCAGCTATAAAACAACAAGGGCCAATGTCTGTCACTAACATTTTTCTGGAATATTTGAGCCAAGGGAAACATTAGTGTATTGTTGTTTCAGCATCAAGAATAAATTTCCTGCTAAACTTTGGCAATGTGTATTTTCTTACTATGTAAATGTATTTTTTATGTTACAAGTAGCCTCATCATCATGAACATCCCTTAAGACTGGCTCATTGGGGAAAGTGTTTAGGTGAGCGGCTCAGTATTTTATGCTTACGAGAATGTGGTGACCCTGAAAACATCAACTACGGTGCTCAGCTGAATTTTGAGCGGTCATGACTACCTCAGGAATATTTTTAAATCAGGACATATAAGGTCTTCAACGCTCAATGCAAGAGACAGATTCTGTTTGACACTCAACAAAGTTGTAGTACAAGAAAGTATAGACACAACCAATTGGCTGCTTGTAACCAAGGCCCCATGCTTTTGCAAGAAGCATGCACATTCATGGCATTGATGTCGGTAAGTACAGTCACTGTGTCCAACTCAAAAAAGATATATAAGTCCAGCTCACCATATATATGAAATAAATGTTGGATTCAATGAGCCCGGAACCTTTAGGATCCAAAGGTGAAGACAATCTTGGAAAATTGAATAAAATCCAGCTCCAGTCGTAATCCAACGAATTCCAAACGTACGTGATTAAAATATAACTTTTATTTTAAAAAGTATAAAACAGTCACATCACGACTTTACGAGGTCAACATTTCAGAAAAGCTACGCGTTTCGGGATGTCTCCCTTCTTCACGGCCGTGAAGATGTTGACCTCGTAAAGTCGTGATGTGACTGTTTTATACTTTTTTAAATAAAAGTTATATTTTAATCACGTACGTTTGGAATTCGTTGGATTACGACTGGAGCTGGATTTTATTCAATTTTCTAAGACAGTCACTGTGTGCCTTTGTATGGTAACAGATCGCTGTAGAATCAGCTCATGAATTCTGTATAAAACCAGCCATGTAATGATTGTGGTCACAAGGAGTGTGACCACAACCGGACCCGGCAAGGTACAGGGCCAGCTGGAGATAGCCGGGGCTTGGTACTACTATGACAGCGTTTCTCCAACCACTATATATATTGTTAATGAAAAGGGGCCCTGGCATGTTGCCGGGCCCTTTTTCAATAGATACTAGCCAGAGAAGGTGACTTAAAATATTAAATAGCTATACTCACCTCTCCGACGTCATGTGACTGAGGCCTTAGATCAGACCCCAGCGGACACATGTAGTGCAGCGACATAATGACGTCAGTGCGCCCCCACATGACCGCTGAGGACCAGCATAGATGTTGGGACGTTGGCCGAAGAGGCACTGTGGGGGAGGGGTGCTGGGGGTGCACCCCCGCCCACAAGACACTTGTTATGCCACTGTATAAAACTTTTAATTTTCAATGGCTACAAAACATTAACGGTAGAAAAAAACCCATAAATTCAGACCAAGTGGCAAAATGTCTTGTTTGGGTCCTCAGTCAACTAAATAAGGACCTGGATAGGTCCTTCATCAATTGATGAATACTGTTTTGCCAATTCGCTAGCATCTTTCTAATTGCTAAGGTTTACAGCAGGATCAGACTATGGTTGTTTGTAGTCTGTAAGCAGAGAAATACATTAGCCTGCTAAGGAGCTGTAAACACAAAACGGAATCAGATTTATAAGATTTATAATCTTTTTCTGCCGTTTTCTTAATGAGAACATAATAGCATTACAGAACTTGTACTTTGTGCCTTTTCATTCCCTTTATGACGTATTTTCCAAACTGTCCCATTCCCAATTCCATCTAAAAACTAGCTTGCGTAAAAGTTGTTATTATTAAGTTGATACGTTCTCCTTACCGACTGTAGGTCACAAACAAATTTGGAATTCAAAGCCGGTCTTCAATTATTTATGCATTGAATATTGAAAGGAGTAACAGTGGTAGACAATCCTCTTTGCTCCATCACATTTCGGAATATATGTGTTCTACATTAAATATATCTGCCAAAGCAATGAAATGAAAATACTACCTGTAAAATTTAGTATTCAATAAAGAAAGAGTGTTTTGTGTGTGGCATAAACAGTAAAAATGGTAAATCTTTGATCAGTGCCGCTATCCTGTGCAAGTGACATAAATATAAATGATATAAATGTTTAAATAGAGCCTCAAAAGTAACCAAGAGACAGTCAGCAGATTCAGTAATTAGTCTTGATCTCCAGAATATTGTCAAATAAGGGGAAAAATGATAAAGAAAACAGACGCCAAAGACAAACAATCCCGGAAACACTTGTGTATGGTACAGGAATGTCAAAAGGAAAATAACTAAAGGGTTAAAAGAAATGGAGGTGACCAAGAAATCAGTCCTTAATAGAAAGCAAAGTGAAGTTATTTAATAGAAAACCTGTATCTAAGAAAGGTCTTATGTTCATAAATTAACAAAATAATATTTACGTCTTCCATGACTTGTTACTCCTTTAATGCAATGCTTCTTTCTCTACAGCAGGTAACGCATAGCATATACAGCTCCAGCTATAGGAACTGAATTTCCATAAATATAGTTATATGCCCAGATATTGTATTCTGTGTGTAGCACTGCATTATGTACATATGTGACATGGTATAATAAATTGTAATGATTTAAAGCTATAATGCGATTTAAGAGGATTAACCCCCCCTTATGAGAACTGTCACTTCCCCCTTCACTATTTATATGAAGGGACTATGCTGCCTATGTTATAACTGGTTATAGGTGTTCTCAGAGTTTCCCAGCACATACAGCGCCTCTGTTGGTAATGGATGATTACTGCAGTGCTAAAAAAGGTGAACACTTGTACACAGAAAACATCACAAAAAATGGGGCTTTACTTACTAATAGAGAGTAGTGAACCTCTCAAGACTCGTTTTGTGTTTGGGTTTGGCAGCTCGGGTCCTTGGATCATTTTGGGACAATCAAGTTTGGGATGAACAACACTTTAGCCCCTTGTCAACATCTGCTGTAATAGTACCAGTACAGGTATTTAAATATGGCAGCAGCTTAGGAGCTGAGCGGCCGACATAGTCACTGGGTCTCTGCTGTATTGTATAGCAGAGACCCGGCGCTAATGCTTTTCTGAGCATTAAAGGTCCTTTAGCTTTGACCAATACTCCATTTTGGCTAGGATCATCAGCACCCTGAACAAGATCCAGGGCTGGTGTTCTGGTTACAAGACAGCCGGGAGCCTATTGAAGGCTCCTAGGCTTGTCTGGCATTCATTACCAGAAAAAGCCAATATTTTGCAATGCATTAGCATTGTAGTGTATTGCATTAGTGATCAGATATCCTGGGGCTTAAAACCTCTAATGGGTGTAATAAATAAAGTATAAGATATATACAATTAAAAATTCTAATTACCCCCCTTTCCCAAGAACACTTATAAAAGTACTTAAGCACTGTGAAATAAGACATATACATTTGGTATCCTTGAGTCTGAAAACACCCGGTCTACATTCACCACAGTGGGAAAAAAAAAAATTAAAAGTGCCAATGCGCAGGTTTTTTTATTAACTGTTTCGGACTTTGTATCCGATTTATAAAAAAAACGGTTTCACCGCGGAGAGCAGAAAACACTCACCGGCGCTCACGGCCAGACACTGTCTGTGTGGTTTCCGTCTTCTGTCTGCAGAAGACGGAAACCTGAAAATGGAAAACAAGCGCTGGTGTGAATCCAGCGTAACAAGTAATTTTGGCCGTACAAATGAAGCCCATAAGAAAGTAGCACAAAGGCAATTTTTCTCCAATTTCACCCCATTCTGAATTTGTTTTCAGCTTACTATGACATTATACAGAATATTAAATGGTACCATTATGAAGAACAATTTGTACCACAAACATTAAGCCCACATCTGGTTCTATGAATTGAAAAATATGAAAGAAATAGGGTTTAGAAGGTGGAGCGTAAAAAGCAAAAATCGAAAAATGCCACCGGCGGGAAGGGGTTACATTGGTTAAAACATTTTCAGGGTTCCTATGAATCTATCTATCTATCTATCTATCTATCTATCTATCTATCTATCTCTTCTATCTATTATCTATCTATCTATCTATGTATCTCATATCTATCTATCTATCTATCTATCTATTTCATATCTATCTATCTATCTATCTATCTATCTATTATCTATCTATCTATTTATCTATGTATCTCATATCTATCTATCTATCTATCTATCTATCTATCTATCTATCTATCTATCTATCTCTCTCTCTCTTCTATCTTTCTATCTAGCTCTCTAAGGCAAACACAAGTGAAGTTATGTGAAAGTGAAAAGTAACATTATTATACTCTGGGGTGTCTCATACTAAACCACCTAAACCATTTCATCACTGTAATTCTCAGTCACATATCTGATATCTTAACACCTCCAACCTAGGGAAGTATCAGCCAGTGAGGGTCAATGGTAATGAGCCAGTGAGTCAGCAGTGAGTCCAAATTTCAACATTACTCACAGGGTTATATGAGCGGGCACCAGAACAGAGTGAAGGGGATCAGTAATCAAGAACTTGTTCTGTACATAATATACAGGGCCGCCACCTACAATACTATTAGGGGTCCATTAAACTGTGTCATAATAAATAATATGACTCAAAACTAACAGTTGTTTTGACATGATTGCCTCTCATCACTGCAATCCAGGGTACTAGCTGGCTGGGTGTGAGGTCATAGCTGTGGGTCACAACGGGCACTACTATATCTCATTAAAGAAATATTGCCTCAAGGAGGCTGCTCTGCAGCATACAGATACTTTGTAGACTAGGCATGCTCTGCTAAGAATTATGGGAAAGGAACATGTAAATAAGGCCTCCTGGTGGAAGAGGGGGTCTCTCTTGCTTTTGGAGGAGGTATTCTGGTATGGCTTTATTCCCAGATTGTGCTACTAGGTTTTAAGAAAGTCAGGCATTGATTGATCTTCCACAAGGTGGTGATAGAGTAATTTCCCATTTCTGTAAAGAGGTCTTAGTTGCATATTCACGTCACTGTGTGTGGGTGATGTAAGTGGGACAATATTCTGTTAAGCTGTAAACTTGTAAAATGTATTTTTCAGTGTATCTGTTTTTCCTTACACTTGTCACTATTATTAACATTCATCACCTTCATATACATGTCATTAGATTTATCACATTTTCACAGATATTTCACATTTACTCACTCATTTGTCCACTTATTTTCATCCGTTTTTTTTTTAATTGCAAACAACTTTGTTCAATGTTTCTCAACATAATTAAAATGTTTTTATGATTTTATCACATTTTGTTTGTTCATTTTTTCACTCACTTTTCCATTTTTGTGTGTTCTTTTCAGTCATCATTTCTTATCACCCTGCCATGTTTCAGTATCATTTGTCTTTGTTATCACTATGGTTGAGCCGATCTTGACTTTTCAGGATCGATTTTGAAATTCGATTTCCGATCATTTTTCATTCGAACCCGAATTCCCATCCCAATGCAAGTCAATGGGATTTTTTTTACAAATCGGAGATTTTTTTAATCACTAAGTAGCATTTTTAAAGTAGGATTTTTTTTTTTTAATCCTCTGGCTACTTAGTCCCCACCTGATGTCTACTTGCCTGCAGAGATGGCTGGTCCGGTGTCTGATGTTCTCGTTCTTCTTCACCTCGCTGCCCCCTGCCTCCCAGGTTAGGAGAGTGTGGGCAGGTACTGGGAGGGGAGACGTCACGTTTCCCTGCCCTGTACCCGCCCACACTCTCCTAAGCCACAAACCCCACCTTCTTCCTAGCTCTTTAACACTAACCTGGGAGGTGGGGGCAGCGAGGCGAAGAAAAACGAGAACACCGGGCACCGGACCAGCCATCTCTCTGGGTAAGTAGCTACTAGAGATGTTAGCTAGTCTCCCATTAGAATGAATGGATGCAGCCGGCGCGCAGGAGGTTAAGGCTGTGTGCTGGCTGCTTCCATTCATTCCTATGGAACCGCAGCGGAGCCTTCACACTGAGTATACACTCCGCTCAGAATGAAGTGTGAAGGCTAACATTGTTAGCTTTTCCCACAATGCTTGGCCAGTAGCCAAGCATTGTGGGAAATAATCACCAATCTCAATCCCACCTAAAAAGATCATGTTCGGAATCCGATCTTTTCCGAACACGATCGCTCAACCCTAGTTATCACGTTGTTATCATAGTTTTTTGTACATAGTTGTTCTTAGTCTTCCTTCATTGCTTGATCCATGGGCTGATTTCCCTTAATATGAATGGCAGTGTGTGCCCTTCGGTGCTGTGTGTATCCTGTTCGTCACTGGCATCCCTACTGACATAGGCCTTAGTGTTGTGTTCGGTGGCCTGCAGAGGTAGCTGTGGGGTAAGACGTGCGTTGGGGCTGAGGATTGGAAGTTGTGGCTGTGATCCCCTGCTATATATTAGTATTTTATATATATTGACTATTTCACATAAGGTTTATATATCTGATATTTATTGCTATATATACCATCAGAACTTTGCACCACTTTGATATATTTATATATTTGCTACAATGGGCGATATCAATTACTTAATTAAATATTTACAAACATTGGCCATATGATAAACTGATTCTTACATGTTATGTTTTACTTATATTGGTCTGTATACACAACTAAATATAGGGCAAAAATTGGCAAAGCAATATAAATAGAACACTATGCTAAAAAAGCGCACTGCCACAGAAAATGTTTAGCAAAAAATATATAAAGCTTTATTTAAATACTAATTTTGTTGAGTCAATTTTCTAAGATTTCATTGCTTGAATGAACTGCAGATCACTGAAATTCCACAAAAAATCTCCAAGTATACTTATCAAATTATGAAACCTTATAAAATTACGGCTGAGCTTGTGACATCCAAATGACATTGTAAAAGTTAGTTTCCGATGGCCGAATCATTCACCTGAACAATAAGAATGGTAGAAAATTTCCCATCAATAAGTTACATTAATAATCTTGACACACGTTATAATATCACATTCACATCCCAGACACTGGTCCATCAAGTTTCTTACGATTTCAAGAAACCTTTTCAAACAAATTGGAACAGAAGAGAGAAATAATGGCAGGACATAAATGTTCCGATCTACATCTATTAATTCCTTCCCATGTTGTGCAATTGTCCATAATTGTTCTGTTTCGAGCGAGAACAAAAATTGGAAGAACAAAAATAAATGTTCAATGTTCTTTCCGAGCCAATTCAGTGAAACAAATTCATTTTTCTGGCTTCGTAAAATACACCTTTTAATCTTTTAAATAAATTATTTTTATTTTCTATGCGGTAAAAGAAATATTTTAAACTACGTGACAGATTAAAATTTGTCATTTCAGCTCTTTTGATGTGTCATTAAATGGATATTACTTGTATCAATTCTAGTCATGATCTGAAAGTTATTACAAGCTGTCAGAGGAAAGTATTATCCATCACTTTAGCATGCATGTGAGAACGGGGATAAGTAAATCTTACAGGCACTAAAAAGTTGGGAACGTTTATTTGTTTACAGCAAAAGCTAAAGTTTTCCCCTATGTAATTGTTCATTTGTCATAACAAATGTTACTTTCTGTCATGTGATTGAATTTTATTTACTGATGGAATAATAATGAATACAATATATTCCAAACATCCTATTAATATATAAATGTAGAAAATATATCTATCATCTATCTATCTATCTATCTATCTATCTATCTATCTATCTATCTATCTATCAAAGAAAAATAATTGCAGCAGGATCAGCAAATCTGGGGATTATCCCACAAATTGCACGGCAGAAACCCCTCTCCAGGCAAAAGGTTTTGCAATAGGAAAAAAAATCCGTTCTGTCAGCAACTTGTATGGATTGAAAATGTCCTTTTATTGGAAAAAGCAGTACACCATGTATCGGTCCACACTGGGACCTTTCTGAAGTGCAAATAAACACATCTACTCCAGTGTAATTTATATAAGACACCAACAATCCCTGCCCTTGTAACAGAGGGCCAATCATTAGTTTCTTATAATCACCAAATCTTATATACAACATACATTTTCATTAAAATCACATGAAACAGGGTATACATATGAACATACATAACATATACCAAATGGAGATCAGCTCGGTGTGGACGCTGCTGTACTCCATATATGTCCATATATACCTTTGAAGTTACACGGATGAAAAACTTGAAATTCTTTTTCTATTACATTTATAGAACCCTGTGCATCTGATGGACAGAAAGAATATTTTTTTTTACTGTATAGAAAAACACATGTATTTGTTAACATGGATGTCTATGGGTGATATACGCCACTGTATAGGCATATGTCAAAACCTTCTTTTATATTCTTTTATATATATACATTGAGAAACTTTACCAAACTACAATATCTCTTCAATGTAAGACTTCAATGCAGAGTGAACAGATCCGCAAGTATACAAATTTTGCAGCTATACAGACAGAGGCACAATATTAGGCTCCTGGGCCCCAGTGGAAAATCTGTTCCAGACCCCCCCCCCCCCAACTACTATACTATGAAAGGAGCTTATTAGTCAAGAAAAGCTCCTGGCTAGGGTGCTTGTACACTCTCTGAACCCCCACAAGTTACACCTCTGCATACAGATATAGCAGACTTAACTTTTACATTTTAAGTGATACACTCTCACAATAAACTTTAAACTGACTCTTTCAATGGCATTTGTTGTGGTGAATGATAAGTTATCACACTGCATTATCAGTGTCAAGTTAAAGTTTGCTACATTGCTACCTATATGATACCACACCACTCATAGACTCTGATACAGCTGCTCTTCCATGTACAGCCCTGCCTTACTGAATATTATTTGCTTAATGACCTTTTGTTTTCAGTGTCTTTTAAGGACAATACACAATGTGATTGCTTAGAATGAGATATTGAAGATAAACCAATGACAAAGATGTAAGTTAAACCCAAAAACCACAAGTGCCTTTCACTCAAACATAGAACAATCAATACAACACTAAATAAGGACAGACACATAGGCTAAAATGACACAGTCAAGATCACTTAGGAAATGTTACTGATTGGAATGACCTAGTAAGTTACTATGTTTAGAAGTTTGAAAGTCTTACATATCCTATGTCGAGCAATATTCATGAATACTAAAATAGAAAGAAGGGTTTAGACTTTCTGCAATATATGTAATATCATTTAACCCACTGTCTGTATAAAATTATTTATAGTCCTCTTTGATCTTAAAGAAACACTCCGTTTTTTCTTATTGGCAAAAAGTAAATCTTCTGTGTCCTAGGACTTCAATGGGAACAAAATAGATCATTGGTCAGTCAAAAAAAAACTGAATAAAAAGTAATTTTTCACTGACATGTGAATAGGCGCTTACCGTCCTCTATTTCCTCCCTGCACTGTGTGCATCCTTCATCTCTAAGGTACATCTACCAAGATCCATCTAGTAGTGGAAAAGCTATGACATGTCCATACCAAGATCTGCACTGGCAGCCTATACTATGGTTGGAACTAATGTATGCAAAATGTAAGTGTGCAGATATCTATCAGTTGATCCAAAGACTATCTATGATGTTTTTGGGTACCATGTGGGAGATGCAATAGTCATGTACCATGTACATACCAGGGTGCAGCAGGTAATGAACGGCAGTAACTTTCACCAAATGCTCCCATCAGTAGCTATAGGAGGAAGAGAGAGGGGGATAGGAGGATTCTTGGAAGTGTACATGGGGGGGGGGGGCATTACTTCCGATTAGTGCAAGTTACAAATCTTTGAGACTGGTCATACTGGCTGGTTGTGATCCCTTGCAGACACAGAAATGAGGATAAATTGCAAGTGATCATCACTGAGTCATTTGACCCAGAAACTGTGAAATAACTTAAATTTGAGCACAATTACAGGGTCGGAAGAGGTTTAGCAACACAGCACATTGTGAGAGGGTTTTAGTGAATAAAAACGTTTTTAGTGGTGTGGGGAAGGTAGCTCAGTAGCAATTATGGTGCGGACCCAACCAGTAAGAGACAGGGACATGATGTGTGGTGCAAACAGGTTTATTTGTAAAAATAGGAAAAATAAATAAACCTTAACATCAGGCATAGAATAAGCAAAATAAATACAGTCTTAACTCCAGGCAAAAATAAACGTCAAACAAAACCCTGCTTGTCCGAGCACTAACTAAACAGTAAAGAAGTAACTATATGGATGGCTTACTAATAACCACATGAACAAAACAAAGCAGCACAGTACAGTCTCACCAGACTCTCAGTATCTCAGGACAGACGCAGGCGCCTCCTCTCGCTCTCAGGATCTACCCTGAAGTGCAGGCTCTGCAGCATTTTATGGCCCAGTAATGAACCCAGGGTGAGAGGCTATCAGTATTTCAAGCCCAGCAGCCAATCCTAAAGCATTTCACATCTGTGACACATCAATAATTGAGGCGTAGATTATGCGCTCCTGCACTATTGTATACTCGACCACTTATACAATATAACTCCCTATTGGACCCACTTTAAAAAATGCCAGATGGCAGTGTCATGATGTCATATGCTTACGTCAGAGCAATTGGCACATCAAGGTAGATGTCAGATGTCACAAGCAATTACCATCTCCCGCCAGGTCACCTCTACGGTGAAAAGTTAATTTTTAATAAGCCAACTCTTACTAGAGATAGAAGAATTGATCTCTCCAGTTTATAAATGTTGCTGAATTTCATGTTTGAAATTAATTTGCGAATTGATCCAAGTTCACAAAAAATGCCAAATCTTTTATAGTCTCTGCAGAATTAGGCCAGTGAAAATCCATATTAATAAATGTAAGTCTAAAACTTCTATATAAATCTCCAGTATGCAAAAACAAACAAACCAAAACTTTTTTGGAATCTTGGTTGTAAATTTGACATTTCATTTTTAGTAGTTTTGTACTGTGTAAAAGTTTTATGCAGGAAAGGAAAAATTCTGCAAAGCAATGCTCACACCTGTGCTAGGATTTCTGTTGTTTGGGGAGGACTCAAAAAATAGAAACCCGATCTGCATAAAAAGTGGTTACCCCCAGAAACCCGTCATCCCTAGAGACCATAATGGGGTCTGACGTGTTTCCGCCCGGCTTTCACCTGAAAAATACAGAGAGAAAAGTCCTCGACAGGGAGGTTGTACCAAACATCTTGGAGAACTAAGCACTGATCTTGTAATGATGTAGTCTTGCTCCAATCCTTGTGTCTCATGTGATCCCAGACGGACTGGATGATGTTGAGATCAGGGTTCTGTGGGGGCCGTCTCATCACTTCCAGGACTGCATCTCCAAAGGGAAGTCACTAGAGATGAGCGAACAGTAAAATGTTCGAGGTTCGATATTCATTTCGAGTAGCCCCTCAATATTCGACTACTCAAATCGAATATCGAACCCTATTATAGTCTATGGGGGGAAAATGCTCGTTTCAGGGGTAGGCAACGTTCGATCAAATTATACTTACCAAGTCCACGAGTGAGGGTCGGGCTGGATCCTCCGAGCAGTCTTCTCTATTTTCTGTGGACAGTTCTTCAGTTGGATGCAACAAAAAAGCAATTTTTTTTTAACCCCTTCATGCCATGGCAAATTTTTGTTTTTGCATTTCCATTTTTCCTTCCCCCATTCCAAAAACCTTTTTTTTTTTTTCCATTTTTCCGTTTACAGACTCCCGTTGATTTCAATGGGATCAGTTTTTCCGTGTGGAACCTGAAATCAATGGGAGGCTTTTTATCAGCGCTGATTCTTACGCGAGTGTTCATGTCAGCATCAATGCCACTTTACTCCTTGTGAATGGACCCTCAGCAAGACAGTACATAATGGTAGACAACCGGGTCACAACTAGAGATGAGCGAACAGTGTTCTATCGAACTCATGTTCGATCGGATATTAGGCTGTTCGGCATGTTCGAATCGAATCGAACACCGCGTGGTAAAGTGCGCCATTACTCGATTCCCCTCCCACCTTCCCTGGCGCCTTTTTTGCTCCAATAACAGCGCAGGGTAGGTGGGACAGGAACTACGACACCGGTGACGTTGAAAAAAGTAGGCAAAACCCATTGGCTGCCGAAAACATGTGACCTCTAATTTAAAAGAACAGCGCCGCCCAGGTTCGCGTCATTCTGAGCTTGCAATTCACCGAGGACGGAGGTTTCCGTCCAGCTAGCTAGGGCTTAGATTCTGGGTAGGCAGGGACAGGCTAGGATAGGAAGGAGAAGACAACCAACAGCTCTTGTAAGAGCTAAATTCCAGGGAGAAGCTTGTCAGTGTAACGTGGCACTGACGGGCTCAATCGCCGCAACCCAGCTTTCCCAGGATCCTGAATGGAATACACTGTCAGTGTATTCCCGTATACCCGATATATACCCCGATACCCGTTCCAACGGTGTGCCCCCCCACCTTCACCCCAGAAATACCCTGCAAGTCCCCTAGCAATAGAATTGGGGCTATATACACCCACAATTTTTACTACTGGTATACAGTGCCATTGTCTGACTGGGAATTCAAAGAATATATTGGGAATACAAATACCCTCATTTCTTGCTACTGCCATATAGTGCCAGTTTCTGACTGGTAATTCAAAGAATATATTGGGGTTACGTGCACCCACAATTTTTACTACTGGTATACAGTGCCATTGTCTGACTGGGAATTCAAAGAATATATTGGGAATACAAATACCCTCATTTCTTGCTACTGCCATATAGTGCCAGTGTCTGACTGGGAATTCAAAGAATATATTGGGGTTACGTGCACCCACAATTTTTACTACTGGTATACAGTGCCATTGTCTGACTGGGAATTCAAAGAATATATTGGGAATACAAATACCCTCATTTCTTGCTACTGCCATATAGTGCCAGTGTCTGACTGGGAATTCAAAGAATATATTGGGGTTACGTGCACCCACAATTTTTACTACTGGTATACAGTGCCATTGTCTGACTGGGAATTCAAAGAATATATTGGGAATACAAATACCCTCATTTCTTGCTACTGCCATATAGTGCCAGTGTCTGACTGGGAATTCAAAGAATATATTGGGGTTACGTGCACCCACAATTTTTACTACTGGTATACAGTGCCATTGTCTGACTGGGAATTCAAAGAGTATATTGGGAATACAAATACCCTCATTTCTTGCTACTGCCATATAGTGCCAGTTTCTGACTGGTAATTCAAAGAATATATTGGGGTTACGTGCACCCACAATTTTTACTACTGGTATACAGTGCCATTGTCTGACTGGGAATTCAAAGAGTATATTGGGAATACAAATACCCTCATTTCTTGCTACTGCCATATAGTGCCAGTTTCTGACTGGGAATTCAAAGAATATATTGGGGTTACGTGCACCCACAATTTTTACTACTGGTATACAGTGCCATTGTCTGACTGGGAATTCAAAGAATATATTGGGGTTATAAATACCCTCATTTCTTGCTACTGCCATATAGTGCCAGTTTCTGACTGGTAATTCAAAGAATATATTGGGGTTACGTGCACCCACAATTTTTACTACTGGTATACAGTGCCATTGTCTGACTGGGAATTCAAAGAGTATATTGGGAATACAAATACCCTCATTTCTTGCTACTGCCATATAGTGCCAGTTTCTGACTGGTAATTCAAAGAATATATTGGGGTTACGTGCACCCACAATTTTTACTACTGGTATACAGTGCCATTGTCTGACTGGGAATTCAAAGAATATATTGGGGTTATAAATACCCTCATTTCTTGCTACTGCCATATAGTGCCAGTTTCTGACTGGTAATTCAAAGAATATATTGGGGTTACGTGCACCCACAATTTTTACTACTGGTATACAGTGCCATTGTCTGACTGGGAATTCAAAGAGTATATTGGGAATACAAATACCCTCATTTCTTGCGACTGCCATATAGTGCCAGTTTCTGACTGGGAATTCAAAGAATATATTGGGGTTACGTGCACCCACAATTTTTACTACTGGTATACAGTGCCATTGTCTGACTGGGAATTCAAAGAATATATTGGGGTTATAAATACCCTCATTTCTTGCTACTGCCATATAGTGCCAGTTTCTGACTGGTAATTCAAAGAATATATTGGGGTTACGTGCACCCACAATTTTTACTACTGGTATACAGTGCCATTGTCTGACTGGGAATTCAAAGAGTATATTGGGAATACAAATACCCTCATTTCTTGCTACTGCCATATAGTGCCAGTTTCTGACTGGGAATTCAAAGAATATATTGGGGTTACGTGCACCCACAATTTTTACTACTGGTATACAGTGCCATTGTCTGACTGGGAATTCAAAGAATATATTGGGGTTATAAATACCCTCATTTCTTGCTACTGCCATATAGTGCCAGTTTCTGACTGGTAATTCAAAGAATATATTGGGGTTACGTGCACCCACAATTTTTACTACTGGTATACAGTGCCATTGTCTGACTGGGAATTCAAAGAGTATATTGGGAATACAAATACCCTCATTTCTTGCTACTGCCATATAGTGCCAGTTTCTGACTGGTAATTCAAAGAATATATTGGGGTTACGTGCACCCACAATTTTTACTACTGGTATACAGTGCCATTGTCTGACTGGGAATTCAAAGAGTATATTGGGAATACAAATACCCTCATTTCTTGCTACTGCCATATAGTGCCAGTGTCTGACTGGGAATTCAAAGAATATATTGGGGTTACGTGCACCCACAATTTTTACTACTGGTATACAGTGCCAATTTCTAACTAGGAATTCAAAATGCGCAAGGCTCCCGGAAAGGGACGTGGACGAGGCCGTGGGCGAGGTCGGGGGAATGGTTCTGGGGAGCAAGGTAGCAGTGAAGCCACAGGGCGTCCCGTGCCTACTCCTGTGGGGCAGCAAGCATTGCGCCACTCCACAGTGCCAGGGTTGCTTGCCACATTAACTAAACTGCAGGGTACAAACCTTAGTAGGCCCGAGAACCAGGAACAGGTCTTGCAATGGCTGTCAGAGAACGCTTACAGCACATTGTCCAGCAGCCAGTCAGACTCTGCCTCCTCTCCTCCTATTACCCAACAGTCTTGTCTTCCTTCCTCCCAAAATTCCGAAGCTTTACAGAACAATAACCCAAACTGTCCCTGCTCCCCAGAGCTGTTCTCCGCTCCTTTCATTGTCCCTCAACCTGCCTCTCCACGTCACGATTCCACGAACCTAACAGAGGAGCATCTGTGTCCAGATGCTCAAACACTAGAGTCTCCTCCATCTCCGTTCGATTTGGTGGTGGATGACCAGCAACCCACCCTCATCGACGATGATGTGACGCAGTTGCCGTCAGGGCATCCAGTTGACCGGCGCATTGTGCGGGAGGAGGAGATGAGACAGGAGTTGGAAGAGGAAGTGGTGGATGATGAGGACACTGACCCGACCTGGACAGGGGGGATGTCAAGCGGGGAAAGTAGTGTGGATGTTGAGGCAGGTGCAGCACCAAAAAGGGTAGCTAGAGGCAGAGGCAGAGGTCAGCAGCTTAGGCGAAGCCAGGCCACACCCGGAATCTCCCAAGATGTTCCAGTTCGTACCCAGCCCCGAAAAACTCCCACCTCGAGGGCACGTTTCTCGAAGGTGTGGAGTTTTTTCAAGGAATGCGCCGAGGACAGATATAGTGTTGTCTGCACAATTTGCCTCTCGAAATTGATTAGGGGCTCTGAGAAGAGCAACCTGTCCACCACTTCAATGCGCCGTCATTTGGAATCCAAGCACTGGAATCAGTGGCAGGCAGCAACGGCAGGACAAAGTCCGCCTGCCGTTCACGCCACTGCCACTGCCTCTGCCACTGCCTCTGCCTCTGCCACTGCCACTGCTGACTGTGCTGGCGATGCACTCCAGAGGATGAGCCAGGACACCACTTCATCTGCCTCCGCCACTTTGTTGACTTCTACCTCATCCTCCCCTGGTCCTGTCTTATCTCCTTCTCCTGCACCATCAAAGGCACCATCAGGCGTTTCTTTACAACAACCCACCATCTCTCAGACATTGGAGCGGCGGCAGAAATACACTGCTAACCACCCACACGCGCAAGCCTTGAACGCCAACATCGCTAAACTGCTGGCCCAGGAGATGTTGGCGTTCCGGCTTGTTGAAACTCCCGCCTTCCTGGACCTGATGGCAACTGCGGCACCTCGCTATGCCGTCCCTAGCCGTCACTACTTCTCCCGGTGTGCCGTCCCCGCCTTGCACCAGCACGTGTCACTCAACATCAGGCGGGCCCTTAGTTCCGCGCTTTGCACAAAGGTCCACTTGACCACCGACGCGTGGACAAGTGCATGCGGACAGGGACGCTACATTTCACTGACGGCACACTGGGTGAATGTAGTTGAGGCTGGGACTGCTTCCCAAACTGGCCCGGTGTACCTCGTCTCCCCGCCTAACATTCCTGGCAGGGACACGAGAAGAACACCCCCCTCCTCCTCCTCCTCTACCGCATCCTCCTCCGCCACCGCCTCCTCCTCCGCCACCGCCTCCTCCTCCGCTGTTAGATTGACCCCAGCTACGAGTTGGAAACGTTGCAGCACTGGTGTTGGTAGACGTCAGCAGGCTGTGCTGAAGCTGATCAGCTTGGGGGACAGACAGCACACTGCCTCCGAGGTGAGGGATGCCCTCCTCGATGAGACGGCAATATGGTTTGAGCCGCTGCACCTGGGCCCAGGCATGGTCGTTTGTGATAACGGCCGGAACCTGGTAGCAGCTCTGGAGCTTGCCGGACTCCAACATGTTCCATGCCTGGCCCACGTCTTCAACCTAGTGGTGCAACGTTTCCTAAAGAGCTACCCCAATGTTCCAGAGCTACTGGTGAAAGTGCGGCGCATGTGCGCCCACTTTCGCAAGTCGACAGTAGCCGCTGCTAGCTTAAAATCTCTCCAGCAACGCCTGCATGTGCCACAACACCGGCTTTTGTGCGACGTCCCCACACGCTGGAACTCAACGTTTCAGATGTTGAATAGAGTGGTTGAGCAGCAGAGACCTTTGATGGAATACCAGCTACAAAACCCTAGGGTGCCACAAAGTCAGCTGCCTCAGTTTCACATCCATGAGTGGCCATGGATGAGAGACCTTTGTGACATCCTACGGGTCTTTGAGGAGTCCACAAGGAGGGTGAGCTCTGAGGATGCGATGGTGAGCCTTACAATCCCACTCTTGTGTGTTCTGAGAGAATCCCTGATTGACATCAGGGATAACTCAGATCACACAGAGGAGTTAGGGATAGCATCCGATCCGTCACAGCTGGAGAGTAGGTCCACACATCTGTCCGCTTCACTGCGTTTAATGGAGGAGGAGGAGGAGGAGGAGGAGGAAGAAGAGTTGTCCGATGATGTGATGGTGATACAGGAGGCTTCCGGGCAACTTCGAATCGTCCCATTGTTGCAGCGCGGATGGGTAGACATGGAGGATGAGGAGGAAATGGAGATTGAACTTTCCGGTGGGGCCAGAGGAGTCATGCCAACTAACACTGTGGCAGACATGGCTGAGTTCATGTTGGGGTGCTTTACAACCGACAAGCGTATTGTCAAAATCATGGAGGACAACCAGTACTGGATCTTTGCTATCCTTGACCCCCGGTATAAAAACAACATCTCGTCTTTTATTCCGGTAGAGGGGAGGGCCAATCGCATCAATGCTTGCCACAGGCAATTGGTGCAGAATATGATGGAGATGTTTCCAGCATGTGACGTTGGCGGCAGGGAGGGCAGTTCCTCCAGTAGGCAACCAAGTTCTCACCGGTCCACACAAACGAGGGGCACACTGTCTAAGGTCTGGGACACCTTGATGGCACCCCCTCGCCAAAGTGCCGCCACGGAGGGTCCTAGTGTCACCAGGCGTGAGAAGTATAGGCGCATGTTGCGGGAATACCTTTCCGACCACAGCCCTGTCCTCTCCGACCCCTCTGCGCCCTACACGTATTGGGTGTCGAAGTTGGACCTGTGGCTTGAACTTGCCCTATATGCCTTGGAGGTGCTGTCCTGTCCTGCCGCCAGCGTCCTATCTGAGAGGGTGTTCAGTGCAGCCGGTGGCATCATCACTGACAAGCGCACCCGTCTGTCAGCTGAGAGTGCCGACCGGCTCACTTTGATAAAAATGAACCACCACTGGATAGAGCCTTCATTTTTGTGCCCACCTGTGTAAAGCACCCCAACATGAAACTCCATGTCTGTACTCAACCTCTCCAATTCCTCCGCATCCTCATACTCATCCACCATAAGCGTTGCACAATTCTGCTAATACTAGGCTCCCTCCAACATGATTTCCCCCAACTCTGCTGGTTAGAGGCTCCCTCCACCCTGATTTCCACCAACTCTGCTGGTTAGAGGCTCCCTCCACCCTGCTTTCCCACAACTCTGCTGGTTAGAGGCTCCTTCCACCATGAATTTGCCCAAACTGGGCTGTTTAGAGGCTCCCTCCACCATGAATTGGTCCAAACTGGGCTGGTTAGAGGCTCCCTCCACCATTAATTGGTCCAAACTGGGCTGGTTAGAGGCTCCCTCCACCATGAATTTGCCCAAACTGGGCTGTTTAGAGGCTCCCTCCACCATGAATTTGCCCAAACTGGGCTGTTTAGAGGCTCCCTCCACCATGAATTGGTCCAAACTGGGTTTTTTAGAGGCTCCCTCCACCATGAATTGGTCCAAACTGGGCTGGTTAGAGGCTCCCTCCACCATGAATTGGTCCAAACTGGGGTGGTTAGAGGCTCCCTCCACCATTAATTGGTCCAAACTGGGCTGGTTAGAGGCTCCCTCCACCATTAATTGGTCCAAACTGGGCTGGTTAGAGGCTCCCTCCACCATTAATTGGTCCAAACTGGGCTGGTTAGAGGCTCCCTCCACCATGAATTTGCCCAAACTGGGCTGTTTAGAGGCTCCCTCCACCATGAATTTGCCCAAACTGGGCTGGTTAGAGGCTCCCTCCACCATGAATTGGTCCAAACTGGGGTTTTTAGAGGCTCCCTCCACCATGAATTGGTCCAAACTTGGCTGTTTAGAGGCTCCCTCCACCATGAATTGGTCCAAACTGGGGTGGTTAGAGGCTCCCTCCACCATTAATTGGTCCAAACTGGGCTGGTTAGAGGCTCCCTCCACCATTAATTGGTCCAAACTGGGCTGGTTAGAGGCTCCCTCCACCATGAATTTCCCAAAACTTGGCTGCTTAGAGGCTCCCTCCACCATTAATTGGTCCAAACTTGGCTGTTTAGAGGCTCCCTCCACCATGAATTGGTCCAAACTGGGGTGGTTAGAGGCTCCCTCCACCATTAATTGGTCCAAACTGGGCTGGTTAGAGGCTCCCTCCACCATTAATTGGTCCAAACTGGGCTGGTTAGAGGCTCCCTCCACCATGAATTTGCCCAAACTGGGCTGTTTAGAGGCTCCCTCCACCATGAATTTGCCCAAACTGGGCTGGTTAGAGGCTCCCTCCACCATGAATTGGTCCAAACGGGTTTTTAGAGGCTCCCTTCACCATGAATTGGTCCAAACTTGGCTGTTTAGAGGCTCCCTCCACCATGAATTGGTCCAAACTGGGGTGGTTAGAGGCTCCCTCCACCATTAATTGGTCCAAACTGGGCTGGTTAGAGGCTCCCTCCACCATTAATTGGTCCAAACTGGGCTGGTTAGAGGCTCCCTCCACCATGAATTGGTCCAAACTGGGGTTTTTAGAGGCTCCCTCCACCATGAATTGGTCCAAACTTGGCTGTTTAGAGGCTCCCTCCACCATTAATTGGTCCAAACTGGGCTGGTTAGAGGCTCCCTCCACCATGAATTGGTCCAAACTGGGTTTTTTAGAGGCTCCCTCCACCATGAATTTGCCCAAACTGGGCTGTTTAGAGGCTCCCTCCACCATGAATTGGTCCAAACTGGGTTTTTTAGAGGCTCCCTCCACCATGAATTGGTCCAAACTGGGCTGGTTAGAGGCTCCCTCCACCATGAATTGGTCCAAACTGGGGTGGTTAGAGGCTCCCTCCACCATTAATTGGTCCAAACTGGGCTGGTTAGAGGCTCCCTCCACCATTAATTGGTCCAAACTGGGCTGGTTAGAGGCTCCCTCCACCATTAATTGGTCCAAACTGGGCTGGTTAGAGGCTCCCTCCACCATTAATTGGTCCAAACTGGGCTGGTTAGAGGCTCCCTCCACCATTAATTGGTCCAAACTGGGCTGGTTAGAGGCTCCCTCCACCATGAATTTGCCCAAACTGGGCTGTATAGAGGCTCCCTCCACCATGAATTTGCCCAAACTGGGCTGGTTAGAGGCTCCCTCCACCATGAATTGGTCCAAACTGGGGTTTTTAGAGGCTCCCTCCACCATGAATTGGTCCAAACTTGGCTGTTTAGAGGCTCCCTCCACCATTAATTGGTCCAAACTGGGCTGGTTAGAGGCTCCCTCCACCATGAATTGGTCCAAACTGGGTTTTTTAGAGGCTCCCTCCACCATGAATTTGCCCAAATTGGGCTGTTTAGAGGCTCCCTCCACCATGAATTTGCCCAAACTGGGCTGGTTAGAGGCTCCCTCCACCATGAATTGGTCCAAACTGGGGTTTTTAGAGGCTCCCTCCACCATGAATTGGTCCAAACTTGGCTGTTTAGAGGCTCCCTCCACCATGAATTGGTCCAAACTGGGGTGGTTAGAGGCTCCCTCCACCATTAATTGGTCCAAACTGGGCTGGTTAGAGGCTCCCTCCACCATTAATTGGTCCAAACTGGGCTGGTTAGAGGCTCCCTCCACCATGAATTGGTCCAAACTGGGTTTTTTAGAGGCTCCCTCCACCATGAATTTGCCCAAACTGGGCTGTTTAGAGGCTCCCTCCACCATGAATTGGTCCAAACTGGGCTGGTTAGAGGCTCCCTCCACCATGAATTTCCCAAAACTTGGCTGTTTAGAGGCTCCCTCCACCATTAATTGGTCCAAACTGGGCTGGTTAGAGGCTCCCTCCACCATGAATTGGTCCAAACTGGGGTTTTTAGAGGCTCCCTCCACCATGAATTGGTCCAAACTTGGCTGTTTAGAGGCTCCCTCCACCATGAATTGGTCCAAACTGGGGTGGTTAGAGGCTCCCTCCACCATTAATTGGTCCAAACTGGGCTGGTTAGAGGCTCCCTCCACCATTAATTGGTCCAAACTGGGCTGGTTAGAGGCTCCCTCCACCATGAATTTGCCCAAACTGGGCTGTTTAGAGGCTCCCTCCACCATGAATTTGCCCAAACTGGGCTGGTTAGAGGCTCCCTCCACCATGAATTGGTCCAAACTGGGGTTTTTAGAGGCTCCCTCCACCATGAATTGGTCCAAACTTGGCTGTTTAGAGGCTCCCTCCACCATGAATTGGTCCAAACTGGGGTGGTTAGAGGCTCCCTCCACCATTAATTGGTCCAAACTGGGCTGGTTAGAGGCTCCCTCCACCATTAATTGGTCCAAACTGGGCTGGTTAGAGGCTCCCTCCACCATGAATTTGCCCAAACTGGGCTGTTTAGAGGCTCCCTCCACCATGAATTTGCCCAAACTGGGCTGGTTAGAGGCTCCCTCCACCATGAATTGGTCCAAATGGGTTTTTAGAGGCTCCCTTCACCATGAATTGGTCCAAACTTGGCTGTTTAGAGGCTCCCTCCACCATGAATTGGTCCAAACTGGGGTGGTTAGAGGCTCCCTCCACCATTAATTGGTCCAAACTGGGCTGGTTAGAGGCTCCCTCCACCATTAATTGGTCCAAACTGGGCTGGTTAGAGGCTCCCTCCACCATGAATTGGTCCAAACTGGGGTTTTTAGAGGCTCCCTCCACCATGAATTGGTCCAAACTTGGCTGTTTAGAGGCTCCCTCCACCATTAATTGGTCCAAACTGGGCTGGTTAGAGGCTCCCTCCACCATGAATTGGTCCAAACTGGGTTTTTTAGAGGCTCCCTCCACCATGAATTTGCCCAAACTGGGCTGTTTAGAGGCTCCCTCCACCATGAATTGGTCCAAACTGGGTTTTTTAGAGGCTCCCTCCACCATGAATTGGTCCAAACTGGGCTGGTTAGAGGCTCCCTCCACCATGAATTGGTCCAAACTGGGGTGGTTAGAGGCTCCCTCCACCATTAATTGGTCCAAACTGGGCTGGTTAGAGGCTCCCTCCACCATTAATTGGTCCAAACTGGGCTGGTTAGAGGCTCCCTCCACCATTAATTGGTCCAAACTGGGCTGGTTAGAGGCTCCCTCCACCATGAATTTGCCCAAACTGGGCTGTTTAGAGGCTCCCTCCACCATGAATTTGCCCAAACTGGGCTGGTTAGAGGCTCCCTCCACCATGAATTGGTCCAAACTGGGGTTTTTAGAGGCTCCCTCCACCATGAATTGGTCCAAACTTGGCTGTTTAGAGGCTCCCTCCACCATTAATTGGTCCAAACTGGGCTGGTTAGAGGCTCCCTCCACCATGAATTGGTCCAAACTGGGTTTTTTAGAGGCTCCCTCCACCATGAATTTGCCCAAACTGGGCTGTTTAGAGGCTCCCTCCACCATGAATTGGTCCAAACTGGGGTGGTTAGAGGCTCCCTCCACCATTAATTGGTCCAAACTGGGCTGGTTAGAGGCTCCCTCCACCATTAATTGGTCCAAACTGGGCTGGTTAGAGGCTCCCTCCACCATGAATTTGCCCAAACTGGGCTGGTTAGAGGCTCCCTCCACCATGAATTGGTCCAAACTGGGTTTTTTAGAGGCTCCCTCCACCATGAATTTGCCCAAACTGGGCTGGTTAGAGGCTCCCTCCACCATGAATTGGTCCAAACTGGGGTTTTTAGAGGCTCCCTCCACCATGAATTTGCCCAAACTCTGCTGGTTAGAGGCTCAATCCACCCTGATTTTCAAAACAAATGTTGGTGCCAACCTCAACTTACTACAAGGGCCAAATTCACTGCTGGTGACAAGCTCTCCTCACTGCAAGTGCCAAATACACATGTTTCAAGGTGTTTTCCTACTGTCAGAGAGGTGGTATTGAGTGTGTAAAGTGTGTAGTTGTTAGGCTGTGATGTTGGGGTAATAGAGGGTCTTTGGTGTGTTAGATGCCCCCAGACATGCTTCCCCTGCTGTCCCAGTGTCATTCCAGAGGTGTTGGCATCATTTCCTGGGGTGTCATAGTGGACTTGGTGACCCTCCAGACACGGATTTGGGTTTCCCCCTTAACGAGTATCTGTTCCCCATAGACTATAATGGGGTTCGAAACCCGTTCGAACACACGAACATTGAGCGGCTGTTCGAATCGAATTTCGAACCTCGAACATTTTAGTGTTCGCTCATCTCTAGTCACAACCCTTTTTAGATATATTCTTGCCATCAATTTCTTAATGTGTTAGTTTTTACATATGAAAGTGAAAAATATCTAAGTTACAACTTGTGCTATGTCTTCTATTTCCTATTGTGAATAAAATATGGTTAGACAAGATTTTCAAACCATTGCATTCTTGTTTTCTTTCCATGTTACACGGCGTCCCAATGTTTTTGGATTTGGAGTTGTATATTTTCATGGAGTGTTGGATTCTTTGTTTGATTGGTAAATCCGCAATGGCAGCATTTATACTTTTGTGCAATAAACATTAGTTTGATTTATTGTTTTAGCTGATCGTGCAAAAAAAGAATAAATATTGTATATCGACAATGCCTTAAGACTTGGTGGAGTAGCATCTGTTATGTCAGCCTGGAAGGAAATATTTCACACTTTCTCTGCTTTAATTATGTAATTGCACACTTAAGCATATGGCAGTTTAATACTCTTAAATGAAATTTCTTCACATCAGTAGTCTTAATATCTAAGATTTAACACTGAGGCACAATGAATAACAGAAGAATGTTTACATTTTCTTCTAGTTAAATTGCCCTTGGTGTTCATTGATCAGACGTAACAGTTCTCACAGATAAAGTCCTCCGTGACTTAAAGCAGCAGTAGGTAACAAAATAGTTTTTGGAGACTTCATAATGCTCTCTATCTAGACAAATGGAAAGAGAATTTTCTTATATTAAAATGGATTTTATGTCCAATGAAAGTTGATTACATTTATGCCCAAAGTTGGCTTTCCATGTTACCCATTTTACAGGATATTTCGTTGATGGCTACGGCAGTATTTGCAAAAATAAGGGTGATGGATATGAAGTCTTTACAAAACATCTTACAACAACTTTTTGTATGGGAGGAAATCCACACAAACACGGGGAGAACATACAAACTCCTTGCAGATGTTGTCCTTGACATGATTCGTACCCAGTACTCCAGCACTGCAAGGCTGCAGTGCTAACCACTGAGCCACCATGTTGCCCCGGTCAAAAACCATGTTGTGTTTAGAAAAGCAGCTTAAATGGTGACTTACTTTTCAGACAACTTAGTCTCATTTCATACAGCATGTGATTCTGGGCCAAACTACAATGCACTTTAATTAAAAATGTGTCTGGTTTTTGCCTGAAAAACATCTCTAAAGTTTCTACCACTAGGTGTCTGTCCTCCGGTTTATTTTCAGTTGACTTTGTTACCATAGGCACAACTCATCCAGCTGTTACTTACAGAAGTACTCCGATGATTCTGCTATAGTAGGCCTTATCACTGATGGAGACGATAGGGAATACAGAGACTTAAACCAGGATTTCGTTGAATGGTGCCAGCAGAACCACCTCAGGATTAATGCTGGGAGGTGCTCCGACCCCGGTGGAGATCCAAGGAACATGTATTGAGATAGTCAGGACCTATAAGTATCTGGGTGTGCTCCTCAATAATAAACTAGACTGGACTGATCACCTGGAGGCGCTGCACAGAAAGGGCCACAGCAGGCTCTACCTGCTCAGGAGGCTGAGTCCAGGGGTCACTTTTTAGGGCCTTTTTCAACTCTGTGGTTGCTTCAGCCATCTTTTTTGGTGTGGCCTGCTGGGGGAGCAGTATATCAACCAGGGACATAAATAGACTTGACAGGCTGATCAGAAGGGCCAGCTCTGTCCTGGGGAGCCCCTTGGACCCAGTACAGGTGGTGGGTGACAGAATGATACTGTCTGTGGTCACCTCCATGCAGGAGAACAAATCCCGCCCCATGTATGGGACCTTGATGGGACTTGGCAGCACTGTAACTGACCGTCTGCTTCACCCCAAGTGTGAGAAGGAGCGTTATCGCAGGTCTTTCCTTCCAACCGCGACCAGGCTGTATAATCAACATCAGACCAAGGGAAGATCACTCCACACAGAAAACTAATGACTAATGATTATGACTATGAAGTCTTCCTTCTTTCTCTTCTGGTCCTTAGCTGCTATGGACTCCTAGTATATATTCTCTTCTCAGCATATGTGTATCTACGTCTGTAATATATTACTGTGTACTATCCTGTATCTGTATTACTATGCTGCTGTAACATACTGAAATTTCCCCACAGTGGGACTATTAAAGGATTATCTTATCTTATAGTTTGCATCCCTAGATACAAGGATAGAAGCAATATGTACAATAAGTGGAGAGGGGGTGCTTTGCCCTTTTCAAACAGTGAATGGAGAGCAGAACAGTTAATTCTTGTCACAGCACCTCTGCTAACTTGTCTGTGCAAAGGACTGAAGATTCTGCAAACCTCACAACTTACGATGTAAGTAAAGACTTCTCTGTACTTGTTACCACTTCTGGCTGTTTGTGCTTTTTTTTATTATAAATGCATGAAAATGAGGTTCTTAGCACACATGATCAAATTCTGAGAGTCCAGCCGTCAGCAAAAAAGCGACATTTTTAGATAGGATCCTGTAGTACAAAGACTCACTTCTCTCTGGCCATTGGTCTCCAAATGAATTCAGGGATAATGTAGCTCGACCATTTCATGCTCTAAATAAAGAAAAATCTTTGGTTGATGGGTAGGATAGGCCATGAATGTTAGAAAGTGAATAACCCATTACGTATGTTTGTTTCCTTTTTCCTTTATAGTGTTGTACGTAAATGCTTAGAATACAATAAATGTAGAGTCTGGCATTGTACATTTAAACAATTAAAGTAAACTTTTGCAAATAGCAGCCATTCTGAATAAAAGATTCCAGATGGTAATTTTCTATACACTTGAGAAATAATTTCAATGTTTATTCATTTTGGTTGTCGTACTGTAGGCTTTCCTATGAATATATTCCTAAGATGCTTCACATCAATAAAACTTTTATGTACAGCAGCATACCTAGGAAATCACTGTAAAACTACTTTATAAATGTAATGCACGGTACTGTATGACCTTACTCCGAAATATTTTCCATGTGTATTCACATATTAATGGTGTTTTCAAAGCACAACCATTATCAGGACCAGACTGGGTTTTATATGCTTTGTCATACAGTGCATTATGTAATGAATAAAAGACACAAAGAACAAGAAAATTTCCAGCTGTCTGTTTTCAACAGGGAAAAACTTTTTCTCCATTTAACGGTTCTCTACAGGATCGGAAGGGATGGAATGGACTCATTTGACCAGATTCAAGCAAATGTATAATGCCCTGATAAAATGCATTGCCACAATTGGACGTCTTCCTTTCTGGAGGTCTTCGTTTAGGATATCGACAAGGCATATTGACAAAAATTGTCCTGGCGGGGTAACAATTCTAACATCTTGTTATGTACATATTTAATTCCACAAAAGAACATTGCTGCTTGCTGCATGCTATAGAAGTAAAATATTGATGGTATTGCCCTGTCACGTTACTAATGGTATGGGAGCAGGGGTCCAGTAGTCAGGTAAGGCAGAGGATGCTGGGGACAGCACGTGGATAGCCTGCAGGAGGCTCCAGTTGCAGTCTGGAAGCAGGTACGTAGAGACCAGGTGTGAAGGATCTCGCCACTTTTACCCATCCTCTGGCCTACCTGGCCTTGCCACGGGCAAAACTGTGATCACCCTGTTACCTTTACCGTCCGCTCTCACCCTGAGAGAGGGACTGGGTCTTATAATATGAGACGAGCTTTCTAAAGTTTTATATTTATTAAACCAAGAGGGTCGATACTAGACAACCAACATACATAGAGATATATGCTAGCGGATACAAGCTTATATGGGTACAGAAAGGGAGGTTACAGTGCAGTAAGATAAAAGAATAAAAGATTAGAAACAGAATTATAATACCCAGTTCGGTCTCCGGAGTTCACCTCATGAAATCCAGGGCACAGTCCTTTAGAGTCCATAAGTAGTTAGAGTCCATAAGTAATCCTTAGGTGGTAAGGGTTTGACTCCCCATTAGCAGAATAGTCCAGGGTGCATGGTATCTCCATAGGCAAAAGAGACCTTAGTCCAAGGAATTAGCTTCCACAGTATCACAGCACTTCGTGACACATCCCAGCAGTCCAGGAAGAACAACAACAGCCTGGGGTCTTGTCATGTGTGACAATTAGAGATGAGCGAACACTAAAATGTTCGAGGTTCGAAATTCGATTCGAACAGCCGCTCACTGTTCGAGTGTTCGAACGGGTTTCGAACCCCATTATAGTCTATGGGGAACATATACTCGTTAAGGGGGAAACCCAAATCCGTGTCTGGAGGGTCACCAAGTCCACTATGACACCCCAGGAAATTATACCAACACCCTGGAATGACACTGGGACAGCAGGGGAAGCATGTCTGGGAGCATAAAAGTCACTTTATTTCATGGAGATCCCTGTCAGCTTGCGATTTTCGCAAGCTAACTTTTCCCCATAGGAATGCATTGGCCAGCGCTGATTGGCCAGAGTACGGAATTTGACCAATCAGCGCTGGCTCTGCTGGAGGAGGCGGAGTCTAAGATCGCTCCACACCAGTCTCCATTCAGGTCCGACCTTAGACTCCGCCTCCTCCGGCAGAGCCAGCGCTGATTGGCCGAAGGCTGGCCAATGCATTCCTATGGGAATGCAGAGACTTAGCAGTGCTGAGCCAGTTCTGCTCAACTACACCGTGTGCCGGTCAGCCCATCAGATGTAGCAGAGCCGAGGGTGCACTAGAACCCTTATGCACACTCGGCTCTGCTACATCAGTGTGCATAAGGGTTCTAGTGCACCCTCGGCTCTGCATAGGAATGCATTGGCCAGCCTTCGGCCAATCAGCACTGGCTCTGCCGGAGGAGGCGGAGTCTAAAGTCGGACCTGAATGGAGACTGGTGTGGAGCGATCTTAGACTCCGCCTCCTCCAGCAGAGCCAGCGCTGATTGGTCGAATTCCGTACTCTGGCCAATCAGCGCTGGCCAATGCATTCCTATGGGAATGCAGAGACTTAGCAGTGCTGAGCCAGTTCTGCTCAACTACACCGTGTACCGGTCAGCCCATCAGATGTAGCAGAGCCGAGTGTGCATAAGGGTTCTAGTGCACCCTCGGCTCTGCTACATCTGATGTAGCAGAGCCGAGTGTGCATAAGGGTTCTAGTGCACCCTCGGCTCTGCTACATCTGATGGGCTGACCGGCACACGGTGTAGTTGAGCAGAACTGGCTCAGCACTACTAAGTCTCTGCATACCCATAGGAATGCATTGGCCAGCCTTCGGCCAATCAGCACTGGCTCTGCCAGAGGAGGCGGAGTCTAAAGTCGGACCTGAATGGAGACTGGTGTGGAGCGATCTTAGACTCCGCCTCCTCCAGCAGAGCCAGCGCTGATTGGTCGAATTCCGTACTCTGGCCAATCAGCGCTGTCCAATGCATTCCTATGGGAAAAAGTTTATGTCAAAAAAATCACAATTACACACCCGATAGAGCCCCAAAAAGTTATTTTTAATAACATTCCTACCTAAATAAAGGTTATCCCTAGCTATCCCTGCCTGTACAGCTATCCCTGTCTCTTAGTCACAAAGTTCACATTCTCATATGACCTGGATTTGAAATCCACTATTCGTCTAAAATGGAGGTCACCTGATTTCGGCAGCCAATGACTTTTTCCGATTTTTTTCAACGCCTCCAGTGTTGTAGTTCCTGTCCCACCTCCCCTGCGCTGTTATTGGTGCAAAAAAAGCACCAGGGAAGGTGGGAGGGGAATCAAATTTTTTTTGAGTTTGCCACGTGATGTTCGATTCGAATCGAACACATCGAACAGCCTGATATTCGATCGAACATGTGTTCGATAGAACACTGTTCGCTCATCTCTAGTGACAATATATCTCCACTCAGCCCCCTCCCACGATTATGTCAGCAAGGTGGGCAGCTCTCCCCCTCACCTTGTACCAGTATGACTATATACGGTCATAACTCTTTAAAGGTTTACTCAGAGTCAGGTTGTCTGCTAAAAGGTGATAGCAGGGCTCTCAGTCCACTGATCCCAGACACCCCCTGCTGAGAATAACGAATCATCAGTTAGCACAATCATGATAATGCTGTGCCCAGGCTGAGACAAAGGGATGAGGCAAGCTACCTCCAGGGAGGAATTACGCTTGGAAAATTGGACACTATCTCTGGCATCTTGCTAATCAGGTAGAGTAAATTAACAGGGCAAAAGGGAAATATATCTGAGAAGGCAGTGAAAAAAACATAACTCTGGGCCATTCATCACATCAGGGTAATAGTCCTTTGTATCTCAGGAGTTGATGTGATGCTATAGAAAGCTTGCAGCCAGCAAAGGTGATATTCCAAGGAACTGAAAGAAGATCTCCACCAAGGAGGTCTCCTGGCTGTACAGCTTGCACTCAGTAAACTGAACACAATACCAATACAACCAGTTAGTGTCAGAGTCACATATATATAGGCAGCCTAATCAGGGTTAATTCAGGGCGGTTTCTAATCATTACAAATACTATATAGATTTGGTATTACCATGTTTGTACTGACCCGCAGCATACAGGTATCATGTCATTTTTACCATACAGTGAACGCCATAAAAATTGTTCCATGAGAAATTGGTGTAAATGCATTTTTTTTAAAATTCCATCTCATTCACAATTTTTTTTCCTGCTTCCCAGTATTAAACAACCTCTAATGAAAGCCTTATGGGTGTTCTATTACCATACTGTGGACAGTTGGTGGAAGTGAAAGAATTCCCAGGGATTATTTATACAATTGATAAGAGTACACATGGGTAGAGATGAGCGAACACTAAAATGTTCGAGGTTCGAAATTCGATTCGAACAGCCGCTCACTGTTCGAGTGTTCGAACGGGTTTCGAACCCCATTATAGTCTATGGGGAACATATACTCGTTAAGGGGGAAACCCAAATCCGTGTCTGGAGGGTCACCAAGTCCACTATGACACCCCAGGAAATTATACCAACACCCTGGAATGACACTGGGACAGCAGGGGAAGCATGTCTGGGGGCATCTAACACACCAAAGACCCTCTATTACCCCAACATCACAGCCTAACAACTACACACTTTACACACTCAATACCACCTCTCTGACAGTAGGAAAACACCTTGAAACATGTGTATTTGGCACTTGCAGTGAGGAGAGCTTGTCACCAGCAGTGAATTTGGCCCTTGTAGTAAGTTGAGGTTGGCACCAACATTTGTTTTGAAAATCAGGGTGGATTGAGCCTCTAACCAGCAGAGTTTGGGCAAATTCATGGTGGAGGGAGCCTCTAAAAACCCCAGTTTGGACCAATTCATGGTGGAGGGAGCCTCTAACCAGCCCAGTTTGGGCAAATTCATGGTGGAGGGAGCCTCTAAAAAACCCAGTTTGGACCAATTCATGGTGGAGGGAGCCTCTAACCAGCCCAGTTTGGGCAAATTCATGGTGGAGGGAGCCTCTAACCAGCCCAGTTTGGACCAATTAATGGTGGAGGGAGCCTCTAACCACCCCAGTTTGGACCAATTCATGGTGGAGGGAGCCTCTAAACAGCCCAGTTTGGGCAAATTCATGGTGGAGGGAGCCTCTAAAAAACCCAGTTTGGACCAATTCATGGTGGAGGGAGCCTCTAACCAGCCCAGTTTGGACCAATTAATGGTGGAGGGAGCCTCTAAACAGCCAAGTTTGGACCAATTCATGGTGGAGGGAGCCTCTAAAAACCCCAGTTTGGACCAATTCATGGTGGAGGGAGCCTCTAACCAGCCCAGTTTGGGCAAATTCATGGTGGAGGGAGCCTCTAAACAGCCCAGTTTGGGCAAATTCATGGTGGAGGGAGCCTCTAACCAGCCCAGTTTGGACCAATTAATGGTGGAGGGAGCCTCTAACCAGCCCAGTTTGGACCAATTAATGGTGGAGGGAGCCTCTAACCAGCCCAGTTTGGACCAATTAATGGTGGAGGGAGCCTCTAACCACCCCAGTTTGGACCAATTCATGGTGGAGGGAGCCTCTAACCAGCCCAGTTTGGACCAATTCATGGTGGAGGGAGCCTCTAAAAAACCCAGTTTGGACCAATTCATGGTGGAGGGAGCCTCTAAACAGCCCAGTTTGGGCAAATTCATGGTGGAGGGAGCCTCTAAACAGCCCAGTTTGGGCAAATTCATGGTGGAGGGAGCCTCTAACCAGCCCAGTTTGGACCAATTAATGGTGGAGGGAGCCTCTAACCAGCCCAGTTTGGACCAATTAATGGTGGAGGGAGCCTCTAACCACCCCAGTTTGGACCAATTCATGGTGGAGGGAGCCTCTAAACAGCCAAGTTTGGACCAATTCATGGTGGAGGGAGCCTCTAAAAACCCCAGTTTGGACCAATTCATGGTGGAGGGAGCCTCTAACCAGCCCAGTTTGGGCAAATTCATGGTGGAGGGAGCCTCTAAACAGCCCAGTTTGGGCAAATTCATGGTGGAGGGAGCCTCTAAAAAACCCAGTTTGGACCAATTCATGGTGGAGGGAGCCTCTAAACAGCCAAGTTTGGACCAATTCATGGTGGAGGGAGCCTCTAAACAGCCAAGTTTGGACCAATTCATGGTGAAGGGAGCCTCTAAAAACCCGTTTGGACCAATTCATGGTGGAGGGAGCCTCTAACCAGCCCAGTTTGGGCAAATTCATGGTGGAGGGAGCCTCTAAACAGCCCAGTTTGGGCAAATTCATGGTGGAGGGAGCCTCTAACCAGCCCAGTTTGGACCAATTAATGGTGGAGGGAGCCTCTAACCAGCCCAGTTTGGACCAATTAATGGTGGAGGGAGCCTCTAACCAGCCCAGTTTGGACCAATTAATGGTGGAGGGAGCCTCTAACCACCCCAGTTTGGACCAATTCATGGTGGAGGGAGCCTCTAACCAGCCCAGTTTGGGCAAATTCATGGTGGAGGGAGCCTCTAACCAGCCCAGTTTGGACCAATTAATGGTGGAGGGAGCCTCTAACCAGCCCAGTTTGGACCAATTAATGGTGGAGGGAGCCTCTAACCACCCCAGTTTGGACCAATTCATGGTGGAGGGAGCCTCTAAACAGCCAAGTTTGGACCAATTCATGGTGGAGGGAGCCTCTAAAAACCCCAGTTTGGACCAATTCATGGTGGAGGGAGCCTCTAACCAGCCCAGTTTGGGCAAATTCATGGTGGAGGGAGCCTCTAAACAGCCCAGTTTGGGCAAATTCATGGTGGAGGGAGCCTCTAAAAAACCCAGTTTGGACCAATTCATGGTGGAGGGAGCCTCTAAACAGCCAAGTTTGGACCAATTCATGGTGGAGGGAGCCTCTAAACAGCCAAGTTTGGACCAATTCATGGTGAAGGGAGCCTCTAAAAACCCGTTTGGACCAATTCATGGTGGAGGGAGCCTCTAACCAGCCCAGTTTGGGCAAATTCATGGTGGAGGGAGCCTCTAAACAGCCCAGTTTGGGCAAATTCATGGTGGAGGGAGCCTCTAACCAGCCCAGTTTGGACCAATTAATGGTGGAGGGAGCCTCTAACCAGCCCAGTTTGGACCAATTAATGGTGGAGGGAGCCTCTAACCAGCCCAGTTTGGACCAATTAATGGTGGAGGGAGCCTCTAACCACCCCAGTTTGGACCAATTCATGGTGGAGGGAGCCTCTAACCAGCCCAGTTTGGGCAAATTCATGGTGGAGGGAGCCTCTAACCAGCCCAGTTTGGACCAATTAATGGTGGAGGGAGCCTCTAACCAGCCCAGTTTGGACCAATTAATGGTGGAGGGAGCCTCTAACCACCCCAGTTTGGACCAATTCATGGTGGAGGGAGCCTCTAAACAGCCAAGTTTGGACCAATTCATGGTGGAGGGAGCCTCTAAAAACCCCAGTTTGGACCAATTCATGGTGGAGGGAGCCTCTAACCAGCCCAGTTTGGGCAAATTCATGGTGGAGGGAGCCTCTAAACAGCCCAGTTTGGGCAAATTCATGGTGGAGGGAGCCTCTAAAAAACCCAGTTTGGACCAATTCATGGTGGAGGGAGCCTCTAAACAGCCAAGTTTGGACCAATTCATGGTGGAGGGAGCCTCTAAACAGCCAAGTTTGGACCAATTCATGGTGGAGGGAGCCTCTAAAAACCCCAGTTTGGACCAATTCATGGTGGAGGGAGCCTCTAACCAGCCCAGTTTGGACCAATTAATGGTGGAGGGAGCCTCTAACCAGCCCAGTTTGGACCAATTAATGGTGGAGGGAGCCTCTAACCACCCCAGTTTGGACCAATTCATGGTGGAGGGAGCCTCTAAACAGCCAAGTTTGGACCAATTCATGGTGAAGGGAGCCTCTAAAAACCCGTTTGGACCAATTCATGGTGGAGGGAGCCTCTAACCAGCCCAGTTTGGACCAATTAATGGTGGAGGGAGCCTCTAACCACCCCAGTTTGGACCAATTCATGGTGGAGGGAGCCTCTAACCAGCCCAGTTTGGACCAATTCATGGTGGAGGGAGCCTCTAAAAAACCCAGTTTGGACCAATTCATGGTGGAGGGAGCCTCTAAACAGCCCAGTTTGGGCAAATTCATGGTGGAGGGAGCCTCTAAACAGCCCAGTTTGGGCAAATTCATGGTGGAGGGAGCCTCTAACCAGCCCAGTTTGGACCAATTAATGGTGGAGGGAGCCTCTAACCAGCCCAGTTTGGACCACTTAATGGTGGAGGGAGCCTCTAACCAGCCCAGTTTGGACCAATTAATGGTGGAGGGAGCCTCTAAACAGCCAAGTTTGGACCAATTCATGGTGGAGGGAGCCTCTAAAAACCCCAGTTTGGACCAATTAATGGTGGAGGGAGCCTCTAACCAGCCCAGTTTGGACCAATTAATGGTGGAGGGAGCCTCTAACCAGCCCAGTTTGGACCAATTAATGGTGGAGGGAGCCTCTAACCACCCCAGTTTGGACCAATTCATGGTGGAGGGAGCCTCTAAACAGCCAAGTTTGGACCAATTCATGGTGAAGGGAGCCTCTAAAAACCCGTTTGGAACAATTCATGGTGGAGGGAGCCTCTAACCAGCCCAGTTTGGACCAATTAATGGTGGAGGGAGCCTCTAACCACCCCAGTTTGGACCAATTCATGGTGGAGGGAGCCTCTAACCAGCCCAGTTTGGACCAATTCATGGTGGAGGGAGCCTCTAAAAAACCCAGTTTGGACCAATTCATGGTGGAGGGAGCCTCTAAACAGCCCAGTTTGGGCAAATTCATGGTGGAGGGAGCCTCTAAACAGCCCAGTTTGGGCAAATTCATGGTGGAGGGAGCCTCTAACCAGCCCAGTTTGGACCAATTAATGGTGGAGGGAGCCTCTAACCAGCCCAGTTTGGACCAATTAATGGTGGAGGGAGCCTCTAACCAGCCCAGTTTGGACCAATTAATGGTGGAGGGAGCCTCTAACCACCCCAGTTTGGACCAATTCATGGTGGAGGGAGCCTCTAAACAGCCAAGTTTGGACCAATTCATGGTGAAGGGAGACTCTAAAAACCCGTTTGGACCAATTCATGGTGGAGGGAGCCTCTAACCAGCCCAGTTTGGGCAAATTCATGGTGGAGGGAGCCTCTAAACAGCCCAGTTTGGGCAAATTCATGGTGGAGGGAGCCTCTAAAAAACCCAGTTTGGACCAATTCATGGTGGAGGGAGCCTCTAAACAGCCAAGTTTGGACCAATTCATGGTGGAGGGAGCCTCTAAACAGCCAAGTTTGGACCAATTCATGGTGAAGGGAGCCTCTAAAAACCCGTTTGGACCAATTCATGGTGGAGGGAGCCTCTAACCAGCCCAGTTTGGACCAATTAATGGTGGAGGGAGCCTCTAAAAAACCCAGTTTGGACCAATTCATGGTGGAGGGAGCCTCTAACCAGCCCAGTTTGGACCAATTCATGGTGGAGGGAGCCTCTAACCAGCCCAGTTTGGGCAAATTCATGGTGGAGGGAGTCTCTAAAAACCCCAGTTTGGACCAATTCATGATGGAGGGAGCCTCTAACCAGCCCAGTTTGGGCAAATTCATGGTGGAGGGAGCCTCTAAACAGCCCAGTTTGGGAAAATTCATGGTGGAGGGAGCCTCTAACCAGCCCAGTTTGGACCAATTAATGGTGGAGGGAGCCTCTAAAAAACCCAGTTTGGACCAATTCATGGTGGAGGGAGCCTCTAACCAGCCCAGTTTGGACCAATTAATGGTGGAGGGAGCCTCTAAAAAACCCAGTTTGGACCAATTCATGGTGGAGGGAGCCTCTAAACAGCCCAGTTTGGGCAAATTCATGGTGGAGGGAGCCTCTAAACAGCCCAGTTTGGACCAATTCATGGTGGAGGGAGCCTCTAAACAGCCCAGTTTGGGCAAATTCATGGTGGAAGGAGCCTCTAACCAGCAGAGTTGTGGGAAAGCAGGGTGGAGGGAGCCTCTAACCAGCAGAGTTGGTGGAAATCAGGGTGGAGGGAGCCTCTAACCAGCAGAGTTGGGGGAAATCATGTTGGAGGGAGCCTAGTATTAGCAGAATTGTGCAACGCTTATGGTGGATGAGTATGAGGATGCGGAGGAATTGGAGAGGTTGAGTACAGACATGGAGTTTCATGTTGGGGTGCTTTACACAGGTGGGCACAAAAATGACGGCTCTACCCAGTGGTGGTTCATTTTTATCAAAGTGAGCCGGTCGGCACTCTCAGCTGACAGACGGGTGCGCTTGTCAGTGATGATGCCACCGGCTGCACTGAACACCCTCTCAGATAGGACGCTGGCGGCAGGACAGGACAGCACCTCCAAGGCATATAGGGCAAGTTCAAGCCACAGGTCCAACTTCGACACCCAATACGTGTAGGGCGCAGAGGGGTCGGAGAGGACAGGGCTGTGGTCGGAAAGGTATTCCCGCAACATGCGCCTATACTTCTCACGCCTGGTGACACTAGGACCCTCCGTGGCGGCACTTTGGCGAGGGGGTGCCATCAAGGTGTCCCAGACCTTAGACAGTGTGCCCCTCGTTTGTGTGGACCGGTGAGAACTTGGTTGCCTACTGGAGGAACTGCCCTCCCTGCCGCCAACGTCACATGCTGGAAACATCTCCATCATATTCTGCACCAATTGCCTGTGGCAAGCATTGATGCGATTGGCCCTCCCCTCTACCGGAATAAAAGACGAGATGTTGTTTTTATACCGGGGGTCAAGGATAGCAAAGATCCAGTACTGGTTGTCCTCCATGATTTTGACAATACGCTTGTCGGTTGTAAAGCACCCCAACATGAACTCAGCCATGTCTGCCACAGTGTTAGTTGGCATGACTCCTCTGGCCCCACCGGAAAGTTCAATCTCCATTTCCTCCTCATCCTCCATGTCTACCCATCCGCGCTGCAACAATGGGACGATTCGAAGTTGCCCGGAAGCCTCCTGTATCACCATCACATCATCGGACAACTCTTCTTCCTCCTCCTCCTCCTCCTCCATTAAACGCAGTGAAGCGGACAGATGTGTGGACCTACTCTCCAGCTGTGACGGATCGGATGCTATCCCTAACTCCTCTGTGTGATCTGAGTTATCCCTGATGTCAATCAGGGATTCTCTCAGAACACACAAGAGCGGGATTGTAAGGCTCACCATCGCATCCTCAGAGCTCACCCTCCTTGTGGACTCCTCAAAGACCCGTAGGATGTCACAAAGGTCTCTCATCCATGGCCACTCATGGATGAGAAACTGAGGCAGCTGACTTTGTGGCACCCTAGGGTTTTGTAGCTGGTATTCCATCAAAGGTCTCTGCTGCTCAACCACTCTATTCAACATCTGAAACGTTGAGTTCCAGCGTGTGGGGACGTCGCACAAAAGCCGGTGTTGTGGCACATGCAGGCGTTGCTGGAGAGATTTTAAGCTAGCAGCGGCTACTGTCGACTTGCGAAAGTGGGCGCACATGCGCCGCACTTTCACCAGTAGCTCTGGAACATTGGGGTAGCTCTTTAGGAAACGTTGCACCACTAGGTTGAAGACGTGGGCCAGGCATGGAACATGTTGGAGTCCGGCAAGCTCCAGAGCTGCTACCAGGTTCCGGCCGTTATCACAAACGACCATGCCTGGGCCCAGGTGCAGCGGCTCAAACCATATTGCCGTCTCATCGAGGAGGGCATCCCTCACCTCGGAGGCAGTGTGCTGTCTGTCCCCCAAGCTGATCAGCTTCAGCACAGCCTGCTGACGTCTACCAACGCCAGTGCTGCAACGTTTCCAACTCGTAGCTGGGGTCAATCTAACAGCGGAGGAGGAGGCGGTGGCGGAGGAGGAGGCGGTGGCGGAGGAGGAGGCGGTAGAGGAGGAGGAGGAGGGGGGTGTTCTTCTCGTGTCCCTGCCAGGAATGTTAGGCGGGGAGACGAGGTACACCGGGCCAGTTTGGGAAGCAGTCCCAGCCTCAACTACATTCACCCAGTGTGCCGTCAGTGAAATGTAGCGTCCCTGTCCGCATGCACTTGTCCACGCGTCGGTGGTCAAGTGGACCTTTGTGCAAAGCGCGGAACTAAGGGCCCGCCTGATGTTGAGTGACACGTGCTGGTGCAAGGCGGGGACGGCACACCGGGAGAAGTAGTGACGGCTAGGGACGGCATAGCGAGGTGCCGCAGTTGCCATCAGGTCCAGGAAGGCGGGAGTTTCAACAAGCCGGAACGCCAACATCTCCTGGGCCAGCAGTTTAGCGATGTTGGCGTTCAAGGCTTGCGCGTGTGGGTGGTTAGCAGTGTATTTCTGCCGCCGCTCCAATGTCTGAGAGATGGTGGGTTGTTGTAAAGAAACGCCTGATGGTGCCTTTGATGGTGCAGGAGAAGGAGATAAGACAGGACCAGGGGAGGATGAGGTAGAAGTCAACAAAGTGGCGGAGGCAGATGAAGTGGTGTCCTGGCTCGTCCTCTGGAGTGCATCGCCAGCACAGTCAGCAGTGGCAGTGGCAGAGGCAGAGGCAGTGGCAGAGGCAGTGGCAGTGGCGTGAACGGCAGGCGGCCTTTGTCCTGCCGTTGCTGCCTGCCACTGATTCCAGTGCTTGGATTCCAAATGACGGCGCATTGAAGTGGTGGACAGGTTGCTCTTCTCAGAGCCCCTAATCAATTTCGAGAGGCAAATTGTGCAGACAACACTATATCTGTCCTCGGCGCATTCCTTGAAAAAACTCCACACCTTCGAGAAACGTGCCCTCGAGGTGGGAGTTTTTCGGGGCTGGGTACGAACTGGAACATCTTGGGAGATTCCGGGTGTGGCCTGGCTTCGCCTAAGCTGCTGACCTCTGCCTCTGCCTCTAGCTACCCTTTTTGGTGCTGCACCTGCCTCAACATCCACACTACTTTCCCCGCTTGACATCCCCCCTGTCCAGGTCGGGTCAGTGTCCTCATCATCCACCACTTCCTCTTCCAACTCCTGTCTCATCTCCTCCTCCCGCACAATGCGCCGGTCAACTGGATGCCCTGACGGCAACTGCGTCACATCATCGTCGATGAGGGTGGGTTGCTGGTCATCCACCACCAAATCGAACGGAGATGGAGGAGACTCTAGTGTTTGAGCATCTGGACACAGATGCTCCTCTGTTAGGTTCGTGGAATCGTGACGTGGAGAGGCAGGTTGAGGGACAATGAAAGGAGCGGAGAACAGCTCTGGGGAGCAGGGACAGTTTGGGTTATTGTTCTGTAAAGCTTCGGAATTTTGGGAGGAAGGAAGACAAGACTGTTGGGTAATAGGAGGAGAGGAGGCAGAGTCTGACTGGCTGCTGGACAATGTGCTGTAAGCGTTCTCTGACAGCCATTGCAAGACCTGTTCCTGGTTCTCGGGCCTACTAAGGTTTGTACCCTGCAGTTTAGTTAATGTGGCAAGCAACCCTGGCACTGTGGAGTGGCGCAATGCTTGCTGCCCCACAGGAGTAGGCACAGGACGCCCTGTGGCTTCACTGCTACCTTGCTCCCCAGAACCATTCCCCCGACCTCGCCCACGGCCTCGTCCACGTCCCTTTCCGGGAGCCTTGCGCATTTTGAATTCCTAGTTAGAAATTGGCACTGTATACCAGTAGTAAAAATTGTGGGTGCACGTAACCCCAATATATTCTTTGAATTCCCAGTCAGACACTGGCACTATATGGCAGTAGCAAGAAATGAGGGTATTTGTATTCCCAATATACTCTTTGAATTCCCAGTCAGACAATGGCACTGTATACCAGTAGTAAAAATTGTGGGTGCACGTAACCCCAATATATTCTTTGAATTACCAGTCAGAAACTGGCACTATATGGCAGTAGCAAGAAATGAGGGTATTTATAACCCCAATATATTCTTTGAATTCCCAGTCAGACAATGGCACTGTATACCAGTAGTAAAAATTGTGGGTGCACGTAACCCCAATATATTCTTTGAATTACCAGTCAGAAACTGGCACTATATGGCAGTAGCAAGAAATGAGGGTATTTGTATTCCCAATATACTCTTTGAATTCCCAGTCAGACAATGGCACTGTATACCAGTAGTAAAAATTGTGGGTGCACGTAACCCCAATATATTCTTTGAATTACCAGTCAGAAACTGGCACTATATGGCAGTAGCAAGAAATGAGGGTATTTATAACCCCAATATATTCTTTGAATTCCCAGTCAGACAATGGCACTGTATACCAGTAGTAAAAATTGTGGGTGCACGTAACCCCAATATATTCTTTGAATTACCAGTCAGAAACTGGCACTATATGGCAGTAGCAAGAAATGAGGGTATTTGTATTCCCAATATACTCTTTGAATTCCCAGTCAGACAATGGCACTGTATACCAGTAGTAAAAATTGTGGGTGCACGTAACCCCAATATATTCTTTGAATTACCAGTCAGAAACTGGCACTATATGGCAGTAGCAAGAAATGAGGGTATTTGTATTCCCAATATACTCTTTGAATTCCCAGTCAGACAATGGCACTGTATACCAGTAGTAAAAATTGTGGGTGCACGTAACCCCAATATATTCTTTGAATTACCAGTCAGAAACTGGCACTATATGGCAGTAGCAAGAAATGAGGGTATTTGTATTCCCAATATACTCTTTGAATTCCCAGTCAGACAATGGCACTGTATACCAGTAGTAAAAATTGTGGGTGCACGTAACCCCAATATATTCTTTGAATTACCAGTCAGAAACTGGCACTATATGGCAGTAGCAAGAAATGAGGGTATTTGTATTCCCAATATACTCTTTGAATTCCCAGTCAGACAATGGCACTGTATACCAGTAGTAAAAATTGTGGGTGCACGTAACCCCAATATATTCTTTGAATTACCAGTCAGAAACTGGCACTATATGGCAGTAGCAAGAAATGAGGGTATTTATAACCCCAATATATTCTTTGAATTCCCAGTCAGACAATGGCACTGTATACCAGTAGTAAAAATTGTGGGTGCACGTAACCCCAATATATTCTTTGAATTCCCAGTCAGAAACTGGCACTATATGGCAGTAGCAAGAAATGAGGGTATTTGTATTCCCAATATACTCTTTGAATTCCCAGTCAGACAATGGCACTGTATACCAGTAGTAAAAATTGTGGGTGCACGTAACCCCAATATATTCTTTGAATTACCAGTCAGAAACTGGCACTATATGGCAGTAGCAAGAAATGAGGGTATTTGTATTCCCAATATACTCTTTGAATTCCCAGTCAGACAATGGCACTGTATACCAGTAGTAAAAATTGTGGGTGCACGTAACCCCAATATATTCTTTGAATTCCCAGTCAGACACTGGCACTATATGGCAGTAGCAAGAAATGAGGGTATTTGTATTCCCAATATATTCTTTGAATTCCCAGTCAGACAATGGCACTGTATACCAGTAGTAAAAATTGTGGGTGCACGTAACCCCAATATATTCTTTGAATTACCAGTCAGACACTGGCACTATATGGCAGTAGCAAGAAATGAGGGTATTTGTATTCCCAATATATTCTTTGAATTCCCAGTCAGACAATGGCACTGTATACCAGTAGTAAAAATTGTGGGTGCACGTAACCCCAATATATTCTTTGAATTCCCAGTCAGACACTGGCACTATATGGCAGTAGCAAGAAATGAGGGTATTTGTATTCCCAATATATTCTTTGAATTCCCAGTCAGACAATGGCACTGTATACCAGTAGTAAAAATTGTGGGTGCACGTAACCCCAATATATTCTTTGAATTACCAGTCAGAAACTGGCACTATATGGCAGTAGCAAGAAATGAGGGTATTTATAACCCCAATATATTCTTTGAATTCCCAGTCAGACAATGGCACTGTATACCAGTAGTAAAAATTGTGGGTGCACGTAACCCCAATATATTCTTTGAATTCCCAGTCAGAAACTGGCACTATATGGCAGTAGCAAGAAATGAGGGTATTTGTATTCCCAATATACTCTTTGAATTCCCAGTCAGACAATGGCACTGTATACCAGTAGTAAAAATTGTGGGTGCACGTAACCCCAATATATTCTTTGAATTACCAGTCAGAAACTGGCACTATATGGCAGTAGCAAGAAATGAGGGTATTTGTATTCCCAATATACTCTTTGAATTCCCAGTCAGACAATGGCACTGTATACCAGTAGTAAAAATTGTGGGTGCACGTAACCCCAATATATTCTTTGAATTACCAGTCAGAAACTGGCACTATATGGCAGTAGCAAGAAATGAGGGTATTTGTATTCCCAATATACTCTTTGAATTCCCAGTCAGACAATGGCACTGTATACCAGTAGTAAAAATTGTGGGTGCACGTAACCCCAATATATTCTTTGAATTCCCAGTCAGACACTGGCACTATATGGCAGTAGCAAGAAATGAGGGTATTTGTATTCCCAATATATTCTTTGAATTCCCAGTCAGACAATGGCACTGTATACCAGTAGTAAAAATTGTGGGTGCACGTAACCCCAATATATTCTTTGAATTACCAGTCAGACACTGGCACTATATGGCAGTAGCAAGAAATGAGGGTATTTGTATTCCCAATATATTCTTTGAATTCCCAGTCAGACAATGGCACTGTATACCAGTAGTAAAAATTGTGGGTGCACGTAACCCCAATATATTCTTTGAATTCCCAGTCAGACACTGGCACTATATGGCAGTAGCAAGAAATGAGGGTATTTGTATTCCCAATATATTCTTTGAATTCCCAGTCAGACAATGGCACTGTATACCAGTAGTAAAAATTGTGGGTGCACGTAACCCCAATATATTCTTTGAATTACCAGTCAGAAACTGGCACTATATGGCAGTAGCAAGAAATGAGGGTATTTATAACCCCAATATATTCTTTGAATTCCCAGTCAGACAATGGCACTGTATACCAGTAGTAAAAATTGTGGGTGCACGTAACCCCAATATATTCTTTGAATTCCCAGTCAGAAACTGGCACTATATGGCAGTAGCAAGAAATGAGGGTATTTGTATTCCCAATATACTCTTTGAATTCCCAGTCAGACAATGGCACTGTATACCAGTAGTAAAAATTGTGGGTGCACGTAACCCCAATATATTCTTTGAATTACCAGTCAGAAACTGGCACTATATGGCAGTAGCAAGAAATGAGGGTATTTGTATTCCCAATATACTCTTTGAATTCCCAGTCAGACAATGGCACTGTATACCAGTAGTAAAAATTGTGGGTGCACGTAACCCCAATATATTCTTTGAATTCCCAGTCAGACACTGGCACTATATGGCAGTAGCAAGAAATGAGGGTATTTGTATTCCCAATATATTCTTTGAATTCCCAGTCAGACAATGGCACTGTATACCAGTAGTAAAAATTGTGGGTGCACGTAACCCCAATATATTCTTTGAATTACCAGTCAGAAACTGGCACTATATGGCAGTAGCAAGAAATGAGGGTATTTGTATTCCCAATATACTCTTTGAATTCCCAGTCAGACAATGGCACTGTATACCAGTAGTAAAAATTGTGGGTGCACGTAACCCCAATATATTCTTTGAATTACCAGTCAGAAACTGGCACTATATGGCAGTAGCAAGAAATGAGGGTATTTATAACCCCAATATATTCTTTGAATTCCCAGTCAGACAATGGCACTGTATACCAGTAGTAAAAATTGTGGGTGCACGTAACCCCAATATATTCTTTGAATTCCCAGTCAGACACTGGCACTATATGGCAGTAGCAAGAAATGAGGGTATTTGTATTCCCAATATATTCTTTGAATTCCCAGTCAGACAATGGCACTGTATACCAGTAGTAAAAATTGTGGGTGCACGTAACCCCAATATATTCTTTGAATTACCAGTCAGACACTGGCACTATATGGCAGTAGCAAGAAATGAGGGTATTTGTATTCCCAATATATTCTTTGAATTCCCAGTCAGACAATGGCACTGTATACCAGTAGTAAAAATTGTGGGTGCACGTAACCCCAATATATTCTTTGAATTCCCAGTCAGACACTGGCACTATATGGCAGTAGCAAGAAATGAGGGTATTTGTATTCCCAATATATTCTTTGAATTCCCAGTCAGACAATGGCACTCTATACCAGTAGTAAAAATTGTGGGTGCACGTAACCCCAATATATTCTTTGAATTACCAGTCAGAAACTGGCACTATATGGCAGTAGCAAGAAATGAGGGTATTTGTATTCCCAATATATTCTTTGAATTCCCAGTCAGACAATGGCACTGTATACCAGTAGTAAAAATTGTGGGTGCACGTAACCCCAATATATTCTTTGAATTCCCAGTCAGACACTGGCACTATATGGCAGTAGCAAGAAATGAGGGTATTTGTATTCCCAATATATTCTTTGAATTCCCAGTCAGACAATGGCACTGTATACCAGTAGTAAAAATTGTGGGTGCACGTAACCCCAATATATTCTTTGAATTACCAGTCAGAAACTGGCACTATATGGCAGTAGCAAGAAATGAGGGTATTTATAACCCCAATATATTCTTTGAATTCCCAGTCAGACAATGGCACTGTATACCAGTAGTAAAAATTGTGGGTGCACGTAACCCCAATATATTCTTTGAATTCCCAGTCAGAAACTGGCACTATATGGCAGTAGCAAGAAATGAGGGTATTTGTATTCCCAATATACTCTTTGAATTCCCAGTCAGACAATGGCACTGTATACCAGTAGTAAAAATTGTGGGTGCACGTAACCCCAATATATTCTTTGAATTACCAGTCAGAAACTGGCACTATATGGCAGTAGCAAGAAATGAGGGTATTTGTATTCCCAATATACTCTTTGAATTCCCAGTCAGACAATGGCACTGTATACCAGTAGTAAAAATTGTGGGTGCACGTAACCCCAATATATTCTTTGAATTCCCAGTCAGACACTGGCACTATATGGCAGTAGCAAGAAATGAGGGTATTTGTATTCCCAATATATTCTTTGAATTCCCAGTCAGACAATGGCACTGTATACCAGTAGTAAAAATTGTGGGTGCACGTAACCCCAATATATTCTTTGAATTACCAGTCAGAAACTGGCACTATATGGCAGTAGCAAGAAATGAGGGTATTTGTATTCCCAATATACTCTTTGAATTCCCAGTCAGACAATGGCACTGTATACCAGTAGTAAAAATTGTGGGTGCACGTAACCCCAATATATTCTTTGAATTACCAGTCAGAAACTGGCACTATATGGCAGTAGCAAGAAATGAGGGTATTTATAACCCCAATATATTCTTTGAATTCCCAGTCAGACAATGGCACTGTATACCAGTAGTAAAAATTGTGGGTGCACGTAACCCCAATATATTCTTTGAATTCCCAGTCAGACACTGGCACTATATGGCAGTAGCAAGAAATGAGGGTATTTGTATTCCCAATATATTCTTTGAATTCCCAGTCAGACAATGGCACTGTATACCAGTAGTAAAAATTGTGGGTGCACGTAACCCCAATATATTCTTTGAATTACCAGTCAGACACTGGCACTATATGGCAGTAGCAAGAAATGAGGGTATTTGTATTCCCAATATATTCTTTGAATTCCCAGTCAGACAATGGCACTGTATACCAGTAGTAAAAATTGTGGGTGCACGTAACCCCAATATATTCTTTGAATTCCCAGTCAGACACTGGCACTATATGGCAGTAGCAAGAAATGAGGGTATTTGTATTCCCAATATATTCTTTGAATTCCCAGTCAGACAATGGCACTCTATACCAGTAGTAAAAATTGTGGGTGCACGTAACCCCAATATATTCTTTGAATTACCAGTCAGAAACTGGCACTATATGGCAGTAGCAAGAAATGAGGGTATTTGTATTCCCAATATATTCTTTGAATTCCCAGTCAGACAATGGCACTGTATACCAGTAGTAAAAATTGTGGGTGTATATAGCCCCAATTCTATTGCTAGGGGACTTGCAGGGTATTTCTGGGGTGAAGGTGGGGGGGCACACCGTTGGAACGGGTATCGGGGTATATATCGGGTATACGGGAATACACTGATAGTGTATTCCATTCAGGATCCTGGGAAAGCTGGGTTGCGGCGATTGAGCCCGTCAGTGCCACGTTACACTGACAAGCTTCTCCCTGGAATTTAGCTCTTACAAGAGCTGTTGGTTGTCTTCTCCTTCCTATCCTAGCCTGTCCCTGCCTACCCAGAATCTAAGCCCTAGCTAGCTGGACGGAAACCTCCGTCCTCGGTGAATTGCAAGCTCAGAATGACGCGAACCTGGGCGGCGCTGTTCTTTTAAATTAGAGGTCACATGTTTTCGGCAGCCAATGGGTTTTGCCTACTTTTTTCAACGTCACCGGTGTCGTAGTTCCTGTCCCACCTACCCTGCGCTGTTATTGGAGCAAAAAAGGCGCCAGGGAAGGTGGGAGGGGAATCGAGTAATGGCGCACTTTACCACGCGGTGTTCGATTCGATTCGAACATGCCGAACAGCCTAATATCCGATCGAACATGAGTTCGATAGAACACTGTTCGCTCATCTCTACACATGGGTTAGATTGCCACAGGTAAGTCGGATTCTGTTCCGATAATTGTATAGTTACTGCTGTGTGGTCAGACCATTTCATAACTTCCGAAGCAGTGGATTAAACTAAAGGGAGAAAGTCCAAGGAAAGTAAGAATAGATTGATACAGGAATAGCTGTTATGGGCCGGGGAAGAATAAGCATAATCCCTTTCAGTATTATGATGTAGATGCCAAATATCATAAAAGTCCTCCGGCCATAATATCTTATTTAATGCCACCGCAGGGTGTCTGGACTTTGAAAGAGAATCTACAGAAAGATCTGCAGCAACATTGAAGTCACCACACAGTATAAGATGGCCCTGTTGATGTTTTTGAGCCATTTGCATCATCTTCCGTAGTTGGCCTTTATTTGGAGTATAATAGAGACAATAGTTTAAGGTACGTTATTGAGTTCACATAACATAAGCACATACTTCCCGCTGATATCACTAACTGTTCTGATATGCTTTAACGCTAATGAGTTTATGAAAGTAATAAGAACGCCAATACTTATAGCTACTAGAGATGAGCGAACAGTAAAATGTTCGAGGTTCGATATTCATTTCGAGTAGCCCCTCAATATTCAACTACTCGAATCAAATATCGAACCCTATTATAGTCTATGGGGGGAAAATGCTCGTTTCAGGGGTAGGCAACGTTCGATCAAATTATACTTACCAAGTCCACAAGTGAGGGTCGGGCTGGATCCTCCGAGAAGTCTTCTCCTTGCAGCGTCCCCGCGGCACCTTCCGGCACTGAATTCACTCTGCCAGGAATCGGGCCTGGGCAGAGCCGACTTCGCATGCCCGCACTACAAGCGGACATGCGCAGTCGGCTCTGCCCAGGCCCGATGCCTGGCAGAGTGAATTCAGAGCCGGAAGACGCCGCGGGGAAGCTGCACGGAGAAGACTTCTAAAGGTAGGAAAAGAACCAGCGTTGATTGGCCAACTGTATAGCATTCAGCCAATCAATGCTGATTCTGCATCGAACTTTTTCATTCGAATAGCGAGTGGTACTCGATCGAGTACGAGTATTTCGAATACCGTAGTATTCGATCCAATACCTACTCGATCGAGTACTACTCGCTCATCTCTATTTATGAAAGTAATAAGAACACCAATACTTACAGCTACATATGAGGAATGGAAGCTATGCGGAAAAGAGGGGCGTTTAACTTTAAAAGTATCTTGTTCTAGGAGGTTTTTTTCCTGTACACATATAACATCACAAGAAAGTCTTTTTGCTTCCTTCCATAACCATGCTCGCATTTGAGAGCTATTAAGATCAATAAGGCTATTTTAACTAACATTGTATATTATATAAAAGTGCATTATGACTATCCTAGGAGACACACAGAGGCGAAACAAAGGGTTATTCTATGTTGCCCAGTCATGTCAAGATGAGAAAATAAGGTTATTATCTGAAGGCACACTATATATAGCAAATAACGTAAAAACAGTGACATTTAAAAAGGCATGGAAAATACCACATAAAATATATAATAAACATCGTGTGGCAACAGTTTGCGTAGAAGAATGCCAACCTATCGGGGGGATGTATAGGAAGGACCAAAACCAACCCAAGGACTGAGTCAGAGAGAAAGGTACTGTATTCCAGCCAGGATCAGTAAAATCTAGAAGTATTTATTAATGCAACACTACGCGTTTCGGGGTTTATACCCCTTTATCAAGGGTACAGGAAAAATGACAGCGCCCAAGGGGGCCTATTGGATCCTGCTGCTACCATCCACCCAGAGAGGAACTCTCTGCTAAACAGTTCCAATGTGCAATATGGTAGTTATGGCCTAGCTCACAACTTGCCAAGGTGAGAGTCTCTTCCTTTCAAGTTCAGTTTATATTTCTAGGTAATAATGGTGTTACCCTATGCAAAGCTCGGTGCTGTTGTTTTGTTTTTATATTACTTGAGCAACCAATTGGGGGAAACAGTTAGTTGTTAGTGACTGGAGTTGGGAAAGGTCCATAAACACGGAGTATAGTGCCATTCTTGCCCAAAGGTAGATCATTTGTGGTGTTCTACAACTTTCCAATCTTTCTCCAGCTTGCCAGGGTATTTCGTTTTGGAAGCCATTGTGGTATTTTGTACCACTTCTGTAATAAATCTGAACCTTCATCCAGTTTTCAAATAGCATATATCACATTATTCCGATGGACCAAGGTGCAAGCAGGGAAGCCCAATTTGTACCCAATGTTGTTGTTTCTCAGGGCAGATGTTATTGGAACCAGGTGTTTTTGCTGCAAGTAAATTTGTGAAGAGAACAAGATGAAGGTATAGGTGAGGTAGATGCTTACGTGAAAGAAGTGGACCTTTGTAAGCACATCTCTTGTTACATCTTCACCCAAATGCTTGGGATGAGGCAGTTTGTGTCCTCTGTCTAAAATTAAAACGTGTTGTACATGGAGGATTTTGGTAAGCTCCTGAAAATATTTTAACAGTTCTCTTGAGGCTAATCCAGCTAAACGTAATATTGCCTCTTCTCAACTTATCTTCTAGGTCAGTGACCTTAGCTTTTAGGCGTTCCATTTTGGAGTCTAATTTATATTGTACATCTAAAAGTTCATTGTGTGATGTCATAAACTCACTCATTTTAGTTTCTACATAGTTGAGCTCTCCCTCCCCCCCACCTTCTGAGAACCTGTACAGTCTTGTCAATGGATTTTCATAGTCTTTGAACATGAACTTGAAGGTAGCGGTGTAATGCCGCCAACATGGTTTTCATAGAGTACATTGTCAGAAGTAGGTAAGCTATCAAAATCATCCAAGTCTTTCAGTTGATCATTCTCCTTATCAACAGAGCCTCTCATCTGCATCTAAAGTTTGTTTCTACGGTAGCCCCATTCTTTGTTTGGCAGGTATGCATGCTAAAGGCAGGAGTGAACCATGAGTTTCTGCCGCCTGAGGCAGACGTCAGGGAGGGAGGGGGCGGGGCCGAGTGGAGCGAGCATCTTTAGAAGGCAGGGAGAGGACCTGCTCTCTGCCTGAGCGTGAGGGGCGGCTGCTGGAGCAGCGCTGCTCCAGCGGCCTCCCCAATCCACCGCTCGGTGACGGTTACGCTAAGCCAGTCCAGGACAGCTTGTCCTGGACTGGCTTAGGTCAGCAAAAATGCCGCCCTCCCCGGGGCCCTGGCATAGCTGTCGCTTCAGGTCGCCTCATGGGAGCTACGGCGCTGGCTAATTGTGAAGGCGACATTGACGAAGATGAACTATGAGGACTAGTATGGGAATGACCAGTCAGGCTGTGCAGAGTCCATCTGTTTGGCCCATGTTGCGTAACTTTCCGCTAGCATCAGAGTCAAGAGTGTCAGGACAGAAGTCGATCTCTTAGGATAAAGTTGGTGTTACAGTTCTGTGTGTATATATAAAAATTAGAGATGAGCGAACACTAAAATGTTCGAGGTTCGAAATTCGATTCGAACAGCCGCTCACTGTTCGAGTGTTCGAATGGGTTTCGAACCCCATTATAGTCTATGGGGAACATAAACTCGTTAAGGGGGAAACCCAAATTTGCGTCTGGAGGGTCACCAAGTCCACTATGACACCCCAGGAAATGATACCAACACCCTGGAATGATACTGGGACAGCAGGGGAAGCATGTCTGGGGGCATAAAAGTCACTTTATTTCATGGAAATCCCTGTCAGTTTGCGATTTTCGCAAGCTAACTTTTCCCCATAGAAATGCATTGGCCAGTGCTGATTGGCCAGAGTACGGAACTCGACCAATCAGCGCTGGCTCTGCTGGAGGAGGCGGAGTCTAAGATCGCTCCACACCAGTCTCCATTCAGGTCCGACCTTAGACTCCGCCTCCTCCGGCAGAGCCAGCGCTGATTGGCCGAAGGCTGGCCAATGCATTCCTATGCGAATGCAGAGACTTAGCAGTGCTGAGTCAGTTTTGCTCAACTACACATCTGATGCACACTCGGCACTGCTACATCAGATGTAGCAATCTGATGTAGCAGAGCCGAGGGTGCACTAGAACCCCTGTGCAAACTCAGTTCACGCTAATAGAATGCATTGGCCAGCGCTGATTGGCCAATGCATTCTATTAGCCCGATGAAGTAGAGCTGAATGTGTGTGTTAAGCACACACATTCAGCACTGCTTCATCACGCCAATACAATGCATTAGCCAGTGCTGATTGGCCAGAGTACGGAATTCGGCCAATCAGCGCTGGCTCTGCTGGAGGAGGCGGAGTCTAAGATCGCTCCACACCAGTCTCCATTCAGGTCCGACCTTAGACTCCGCCTCCTCCAGCAGAGCCAGCGCTGATTGGCCGAATTCCGTACTCTGGCCAATCAGCACTGGCTAATGCATTGTATTGGCGTGATGAAGCAGTGCTGAATGTGTGTGCTTAGAACACACATTCAGCTCTACTTCATCGGGCTAATAGAATGCATTGGCCAATCAGCGCTGGCCAATGCATTCTATTAGCTTGATGAAGCAGAGTGTGCACAAGGGTTCAAGTGCACCCTCAGCTCTGATGTAGCAGAGCCGAGGGTGCACAAGGGTTCAAGCGCACCCTCGGCTCTGATGTAGCAGAGCCGAGGCTGCACAAGGGTTCAAGTGCACCCTCGGCTCTGATGTAGCAGATCCGAGGCTGCACAAGGGTTCAAGCGCACCCTCGGCTCTGATGTAGCAGAGCCGAGGGTGCACAAGGGTTCAAGCGCACCCTCGGCTCTGCTACATCAGAGCCGAGGGTGCGCTTGAACCCTTGTGCAGCCTCGGCTCTGCTACATCAGAGCCGAGGGTGCGCTTGAACCCTTGTGCACACTCTGCTTCATCAAGCTAATAGAATGCATTGACCAGCGCTGATTGGCCAATGCATTCTATTAGCCCGTTGAAGTAGAGCTGAATGTGTGTGGTAAGCACACACATTCAGCTCTACTTCATCGGGCTAATAGAATACATTGGCCAGCGCTGATTGGACAGAGTACGGAACTCGACCAATCAGCGCTGGCTCTGCTGGAGGAGGCGGAGTCTAAGATCGCTCCACACCAGTCTCCATTCAGGTCCGACCTTAGACTCCGCCTCCTCCAGCAGAGCCAGCGCTGATTGGCCGAATTCCGTACTCTGGCCAATCAGCACTGGCTAATGCATTGTATTGGCGTGATGAAGCAGTGCTGAATGTGTGTGCTTAGCACACACATTCAGCTCTACTTCATCGGGCTAATAGAATGCATTGGCCAATCAGCGCTGGCCAATGCATTCTATTAGCTTGATGAAGCAGAGTGTGCACAAGGGTTCAAGCGCACCCTCGGCTCTGATGTAGCAGAGCCGAGGGTGCACAAGGGTTCAAGGGCACCCTCGGCTCTGATGTAGCAGAGCCGAGGCTGCACAAGGGTTCAAGCGCACCCTCGACTCTGATGTAGCAGAGCCGAGGCTGCACAAGGGTTCAAGTGCACCTTCGGCTCTGCTACATCAGAGCCGAGGGTGCGCTTGAACCCTTGTGCAGCCTCGGCTCTGCTACATCAGAGCCGAGGGTGCGCTTGAACCCTTGTGCACACTCTGCTTCATCAAGCTAATAGAATGCATTGGCCAGCACTGATTGGCCAGAGTACGGAATTCGGCCAATCAGCGCTGGCCAATGCATCCCTATGGGAAAAAGTTTATCTCACAAAAATCACAATTACACACCCGATAGAGCCCCAAAAAGTTATTTTTAATAACATTCCCCCCTAAATAAAGGTTATCCCTAGCTATCCCTGCCTGTACAGCTATCCCTGTCTCATAGTCACAAAGTTCACATTCTCATATGACCCGGATTTGAAATCCACTATTCGTCTAAAATGGAGGTCACCTGATTTCGGCAGCCAATGACTTTTTCCAATTTTTTTCAATGCCCCCGGTGTCGTAGTTCCTGTCCCACCTCCCCTGCGCTGTTATTGGTGCAAAAAAGGCGCCAGGGAAGGTGGGAGGGGAATCAAATTTTGGCGCACTTTACCACGCGGTGTTCGATTCGATTCGAACATGGCGAACACCCTGATATCCGATCGAACATGTGTTCGATAGAACACTGTTCGCTCATCTCTAATAAAAATAATAATGAACACAACCAGAACCACTAAGCTGCAGAACACGAGCTGCGAGGTCCACAAGCCCAGATGGGCAGCCATATGCCTAAATATGAACCACCAGTTAAAACTGCACTGGCAGTGATGTTGTGCGGCACCAATGTGAACAGGCTGTAAGAGACTCTCTCCAGTTAACGTCACTGGAAAGCGTGCCAGTGTATAGCAGTTTTGAGTGAAGCCAAATGAAGCCTTGCAAGAAGCACCTGCTAATTACAGCAGAGGAACCAGGCCCTAGCATATGCTTCACTCTGCTACACAATCAAGACTGCCAGGAGTTAACTTCACTCCTGGTCAGTAAGGGTCAGTTCACACGTGAACTACCCGCATGGGTTTTGACACCGAGATGCGGTGAGCCGCGTCTCTCTCTTGTCAAAACCCGCCTGCCAGAGCCGGCTTTCCCCTCCGCTGTCGGCTCAAATGAATGAGCTGACATAGGAGGGAGCTGCCGGCTCTGCCTGAAGTAAGGGCATGTCCTTTCTTTTCTACATAGACCACCATTGTAAAGGGGCGGATTTTGAAGCGAAATCCGCTGTCAAAATCCGCCCCTTTGCCTACGTGTGAACTAGCCCTAACACAAAGAACTCCTTAACCCGCTAGGAGCTGTAATGCAATTAGACAGTGAATAGGCTTACTGATTCTCACTGGCAGAGCCAAGGATCCTAACTTGGTCCCTAGACAGCTCCTACCATTCACAGGAACCTAGCCCTAACCTCCTGTCTCAAGGTATTTCCAGTCAAAGTGTGAGCACCGGGCGGGCGTCGGCTCACACTATATAAAGGCTAGTCCCTGCCCAACAGGGGCGGTGGCATGACGTCACCGATCATGCTCAGTATGGCAAAAATGGGACTTAGCCTCTGAGCGGCTCCAAAATGTCTGAGCCTGCTCAGTGGGCCGAAAGCTGGACTTAGACTCCAGACACCTCACTGCACAATGCCGAGGGCGAGGTTTGGATTAGCCCGCAGGTGCCGCTATGCGTTGGACGGGAAGCCGGCGGGACCCCATCCTAACAGTTGGTTACTCTCTCCTGTTTGGGGTCTGCTCAGTGCTGCTGCTGTATCATGCTTGACATTATGTAGCGGCTCTTCCGTGCCATCTTGGAAACTCACCGATCCTAGAAAAAAGTAAAAATCTAAGGGTTTACGGCGTTTCACCCCACCCTTTCTCTTTATAGTAAGGAGGAGTTTGTGAGACTGTATGTAGTAGACTAGGTGCGGAGCTTAGCTCTCACACCACCATCTTAGTTGGCAGCCAAATCGCGCCCCCAATGATGGATTCTATTGTTTGCTTATGAATATTAGCTATGGCAAGAGCAACATTCCTATAAATAAAAAAAATACTTAAAAGGTTAGAAAAATCAGGAATTAAATGAGGTTCTCAGATTTCCAGGGTCCATATTGGTAGGAATTATGGGTTGTGTATGAAAGGAAGAATGAAAACAAGTCATCCATAACATGAAGTTACTATTCCAAATGTTACATTTCTACAACAATGTGATTTACTGACAGTGTAAGAATTCAAAATAGATCAGATTTAATCCACCTGCATGTTGATAGGTAAGACAGTAGAGTAGACGCACTGACAACTCGGCAGTTCGCCAAAGTAGTTGTCTATGAATCATCCAAAATGTCTGAAATCAACAAATTCCTGGTGTTTTAATAATTTACCTTCACTCTAGGTGACTGCAAAATGCAAACCACGGAGAAAACACCAAACAACATACTTTATGTAATAGATTATTTTCTAATTCCATGCAGGGAATATAATGACAGTCCTGGTCAGTTAATTATTATTTTGGAGATTGCTGCATTTAGATAATTATAAATCAGCAGCCGCTCTATGTCCGCAGCCCTCGTATAGCAGGCCAGAAGCATTTTGTTGCTCAACTCAACTATTATTTGAACCCTTTTATGTTTCTAAAGATGTTTTTTTGGCAATTTTTTAGCTCTGGTCCACGGGGAACGTTTCTTTGTTGGAATGTGATTATATCTTTTCAGTACATGTTATTATCTTAGTGATAAACAATTTTCTCAAATAAAATTTGAATATAAAAAAACCCCACATCATTGAAAACATAAGCAATAAAAATTTGGGACTACAAAATGTGTCTCAATGAGTGCATAATGTTCTAACCATAAGTGAAGCATGATCAGAACCTCAGTAAAGTGCAAAGGAAATCAATACAACAAATATATGTAAAAATCAAGTGGTATAATAGAAAATGTCAAACCCATGGTGAAACATGCGAGAGAAAATGACAGGCGGAGTGCTGAAATCTTGCTATATCTCCCCCAGGTTTTAAACTTTTGTGTGGTCCACTCTTGAGTAGGTCTCAGCTACAGATGTGAGTCCTTGGCCCATTACTAGGCCAGAAAAGGCTGAAGATCCTGCACTCCAGTGCAGATCCAGGGAGTGAGAGGAGGCATCTGGGTCTGTCCTGTAACCCCGAGTCCGGTGAGACAATATTGTGCTTGTTTTGTTTGTGTGGCTGGTAGTAAGCCACACGAATAGTTAGGTTATTACTTCTGTTTAGTTAGTCACTCGGATGGGCAGGATTTTGTTTCTTATTGTTTTGCCTGACGTTAAGGCTGTATTTATTTTGCTCATTTTGTGCCTGAAGTCAAGGTTTATTTATTTTCCATTTTTTTCTAAATAAAACAGTTTGCTGCATATTTTGTGTCCCTGTCTTTGACTGGTTGGATCTGCACCTGTGCTGCTACCCAGCTACCTTCCCCACATATGGTCAACCAGTAAAGAAAGTTTGGCCAAAGAACATCCCTTTTTGAAGGACCAACCTTTCTCCCTTTGATAGTACACAATAGTATACTATCAAAGTTTGTCCAAACCCATAAACCTTGAATGCATTATTAATTAGTTGCCTGCTTATAGCTGGAGTAAAGACATTAATATTTTCTGGTCCAAGGTCCACATCACATGGTACTTCAAAAGGCCACAATATAAAATTGAAGGAGAACTTCAAGAAATTAGGATACATTGGGCTATGAGCAGTGTACAACACACCCACGTTTCCTCGTATATCAACGCCAAAAGGCCACAAAAATAGCACACAAACACCACAACAACCAAAGATATGTGGCCATGAATAATTGAACAATGATAGGTAAAATACAAAATATTTATTTAGTCATATATCATAAAATGACAGCAGATGGTAAAGAACATGAACCGGACAACACAACACTAGAGAAATATACAAGGCAGGTGAGAGTATAGATAAATATCATACATAATATGTCATAGAATGTATAATTGCAGACACAATAGGCAAAACAGGTACACACATTCAAATCTTATGCACTTATGAAATCAACCAGTAAAACACTGGACAAATGGATGTAGATTAGAAAATAGTAAATCGATATATAACTAATTCCAAAAACAACCACCTGGACATATAACTGGCTCCTTCAATAATATCACCACAACAAGTAGCAAAGACTAAATGATACCAAATGGTATCTAGGCCAAATAACACGGAGTAAATACATATACCCACTATATCTATTTGAATAACATGCCCATAAGCCAAATTAAAGTGTATATGCCTAAGTCAAATAAAGAGCCAGTGTAAGAGCCATATATCCCCAAACATTAAAGGGTTAAGTACCTGTAGCCATATCTGCAACACTGTCACACCTGCCCTGAAAGAGATGCACCACAAATGCGGGTACCCGGAGGGTCGCCTCAACGCGTTTCGCCAGACGGCTTCCTCAGGAGGCATAACCATACTCCATACACGCAGGATATATATAGAGAGAAAGAAGTAAAGGAGGAGGGGCCGATCGTGCATCCGATCGTGCGTCCAAAACAGGTGTATGAGCGCGCCAGCATACGTGATGCTGTCGCACGAGCCGGGCTGCGCATGCGCACACGATCGGCACAGTCAAAGACGTGCCGATCATGTGACTCAGAGGCACATGACCGGGTCGCACGAGAGCAGCGCACGCACGCTGCGCGACTCACCTGAGAGGACATCAAAAGAGATGGTAGTGATATATGTATGTGCATCTAGATATAACAATGCAATGGGAACGTGGCAGGATTTGGCAGCAATATGAATACATATACACATATGCGCATCTAAACATAACCATGCCTACAAGACACCGCAAAATTTTAATAACATTATATATATATCTCTCTAGATGTAATCATGCTGCCTCCTTAATGACTCACAAATATACAGAAAATCATATATATGTGTCAATAACTGTACACAATTTAAATACCAGAAAAATATCACAAAAGTGACAATATATATATATATATCAAATTTAAAATGTTAAAAGTGAAAAGTGCAAAGGTGACCCGTGCCAAAAAAGGTAAGTATAAGGTTATATATGTGTAGTTGTACACAATAAAGTGACAACAAAAGTGACAATGAAAGTGAAACATGCAAAAAGTGACAAATACCAATTTATTGTAAAAGCAATATAATTACAATAAAAGTGAAAAGTGCAAAAATATGGTAAAAAAGTTACACAATAAGTGCATAATATATAAAAAAATTTATGACAGACACAACTAATAAATATATGCATAATTTTGTATATATCAAATGAGAAGATTTTCCATTTTCTCCTGTCAAATAAGAAGATTTTCCATTTTCCATTTTCTCCTGTCACATTCTCTTCATACTATAAACCAATATGATGAATCGGATACTCTATAAGCCCCTAAACATAAAAATAAGACAACATATATGAATATACAACACAAAACAACATAAACCTGCTGTATACAAAACATTAAACACAAATAAAATTAAAAACAACCGGACCCTAATCTAAAGAAAAGAACCAAAGTTGACGGCCTCATTTAGGCCGTTAGGTGAAACCGTATCCAGAACAGTGATCCACCGTGTCTCATGTTGCAAAAGGGTTTTTTTGAGATCTCCACCCCTGGATCCTAATTGGATGTGATCAATACCACAGACCCTAAGGCCCCTAGGATTACAGTTATGTGCCTCTTTAAAATGTCTTGGAACTGGTTGCAATTTTTCCAGTTCCAGCACATTAGCTGCTGCCCTGATTCTACTTACGTGTTCAGATATACGTATTTTAAGTGCTCTTGTTGTCATGCCTACATAAATCTGGCCACAAGGGCATGTAGCATGATAAACAACCCCAGATGTGTTGCAATTGATGTTATGTCTAATCTTATAGGATTTAGTACCTGTCGAATCAACAAATTCCCTAGATCTTATCATATAGGGACACATAGAACACTTACCACACGGATAAAAGCCCCACTTTGGGCCCTTATAGCCAAAAATCCCCATAGGTTTACAGATATAATGGCTGTCCACCAGAAGATCACGAAGATTGCGAGATCTTCTCCACGTAACACTCGGTCTTGCTGGTAAATGTTTAGCAACATCTGGATCTGTTAAGAGAATCGGCCATCTTGTTTCCAGGACATCATATATGTCCCGCCATTGTGAGTTGAAGGTCGTGATGAATCGAAGATTTGAATTTGTATCTTGTCTGGCATTTCTAACACGCCGTTTACTATCATGGGTCAGTAAAGAAGCACGAGTTGACTGTTTAGCACGATCATAGCCATTTTTGATGGCTGTAGGTCTGTACCCTCTCTGATGAAAACGTGAGGCGAGGTCTGCGGCCTGTTCTTCAAAATCAGAATCCTGCGAACAAATACGTTTCGCTTGCAGGAACTGACTAATTGGAATTGCATCAATAGTTTTGTAAAAATGAGCAGATGTAGCATGTAGGAAGGAGTTGGTTGAGGTTTTCTTCCTAAAAAGATTAGTCGAGAGATTACCTTCGGAGTCACAGGAAATTAGAAGATCAAGAAAATCCACCTGGTCAACACTAAATTTCCAAGTTAAATGAATGTTTAAATCATTAACATTCAAGGCACACAAAAATTGCTCGAGCTGCGACGCCGAGCCACTCCAAATGAAAAAAATATCGTCGATATATCTGGACCAACGGAGTACGGCGTCAAAACCTGGGATAAAAGGAACAACCTCCCTCTCCCACAGCCCCAAGAACAAATTAGCATATGAGGGCGCACAGGCCGCCCCCATTGCAGTTCCTTGGAGCTGCAGGAAGGGGAGGTCCTTAAACAAAAAATAATTGTGGGTTAACAAAAATTGAAGTAATTCCAAAATAAACAAAATCAATTCAGGGTCTAAATTAGTCATGGATAAAAATGTCTTTGACGCTCGTACTCCGTGGTCATGGCCAATAGACGTGTAGAGTGACTCGACGTCGCAGGTCACCAAGATTGTGCCAGGGTCAAGATGGATGTCATCAAGCTGCCTTAGCATGTCTGAAGTATCCCTAACATACGAAGGGAGCGTTTCTACACATCCCTTAAGGTAATGATCCACAAACCGGGAAATACCTTCACATAAATTCCCCTTCCCTGAAACTATAGGTCTACCCGGAGGGACCTCTAAATTTTTGTGAACCTTGGGAAGGAGATATAACGTGGATATTCTAGGGAAGTCAACTGTAAGCCCAAGTCTCATCTCTTCATCAATGATACCTAAAGAACATGCATCGCACAAAATGCGATCAAGTTCAGTCTTAAATTGTATTGTAGGATCAGATGGAAGTCTGCGATAGCATTTCTTATTATTCAACTGTCGAAATGCCTCCATTTCATACATCTGCGCCGGCCAGATCACGACGTTTCCCCCCTTGTCCGCAGGTTTGATGACCACATCTTTCAAATCACGTAATTCACGTAAAGCCCGGCGCTGATTAAATGTCAAATTGAACTCTGATATATTTTCAGGAATCTTAGCCAAGTCTTGTTTTACAAGTTTAACAAAAATTTCAACTGCAGGGCTAAAGGACAAGGGAAGGAAACGCCGCGACCGGCGACGCAGATGATTTGGTGGAGCGACAGATTCACTAGGACCAATAGAAGGCCTCCCTATTGGATCACTACAATCATCAGGATTATTCTGTTCAGACAAAAGGGACACAAGATCACTAAAAACCTGTTGTTCAACACTAGGGCCGCAATCAGAGTCCCCATCCTGTCCATCCAAAAGAGATTGTAAATCAGCAGTAGCTTGTTGTTCAATAACAGAAAGGTCATTATAATTGCACTCCACCCGATCTTTAGTTTTATTGCCTGCACCTAAGTCCTGTGAGAAAAATTTTTTCCACAGGACATTCCTGGCAAACAACTCAAGATCTTTAATCATTACAAACCGGTCGAACCGTCCGGTCGAAATTTAGTGTTGACCAGGTGGATTTTCTTGATCTTCTAATTTCCTGTGACTCCGAAGGTAATCTCTCGACTAATCTTTTTAGGAAGAAAACCTCAACCAACTCCTTCCTACATGCTACATCTGCTCATTTTTACAAAACTATTGATGCAATTCCAATTAGTCAGTTCCTGCGAGCGAAACGTATTTGTTCGCAGGATTCTGATTTTGAAGAACAGGCCCCAGACCTCGCCTCACGTTTTCATCAGAGAGGGTACAGACCTACAGCCATCAAAAATGGCTATGATCGTGCTAAACAGTCAACTCGTGCTTCTTTACTGACCCATGATAGTAAACGGCGTGTTAGAAATGCCAGACAAGATACAAATTCAAATCTTCGATTCATCACGACCTTCAACTCACAATGGCGGGACATATATGATGTCCTGGAAACAAGATGGCCGATTCTCTTAACAGATCCAGATGTTGCTAAACATTTACCAGCAAGACCGAGTGTTACGTGGAGAAGATCTCGCAATCTTCGTGATCTTCTGGTGGACAGCCATTATATCTGTAAACCTACGGGGATTTTTGGCTATAAGGGCCCAAAGTGGGGCTTTTATCCGTGTGGTAAGTGTTCTATGTGTCCCTATATGATAAGATCTAGGGAATTTGTTGATTCGACAGGTACTAAATCCTATAAGATTAGACATAACATCAATTGCAACACATCTGGGGTTGTTTATCATGCTACATGCCCTTGTGGCCAGATTTATGTAGGCATGACAACAAGAGCACTTAAAATACGTATATCTGAACACGTAAGTAGAATCAGGGCAGCAGCTAATGTGCTGGAACTGGAAAAATTGCAACCAGTTCCAAGACATTTTAAAGAGGCACATAACTGTAATCCTAGGGGCCTTAGGGTCTGTGGTATTGATCACATCCAATTAGGATCCAGGGGTGGAGATCTCAAAAAAACCCTTTTGCAACATGAGACACGGTGGATCACTGTTCTGGATACGGTTTCACCTAACGGCCTAAATGAGGCCGTCAACTTTGGTTCTTTTCTTTAGATTAGGGTCCGGTTGTTTTTAATTTTATTTGTGTTTAATGTTTTGTATACAGCAGGTTTATGTTGTTTTGTGTTGTATATTCATATATGTTGTCTTATTTTTATGTTTAGGGGCTTATAGAGTATCCGATTCATCATATTGGTTTATAGTATGAAGAGAATGTGACAGGAGAAAATGGAAAATGGAAAATCTTCTTATTTGACAGGAGAAAATGGAAAATCTTCTCATTTGATATATACAAAATTATGCATATATTTATTAGTAGAGATGAGCGAACAGTGTTCTATCGAACTCATGTTCGATCGGATATTAGGCTGTTCGGCATGTTCGAATCGAATCGAACACCGCGTGGTAAAGTGCGCCATTACTCGATTCCCCTCCCACCTTCCCTGGCGCCTTTTTTGCTCCAATAACAGCGCAGGGTAGGTGGGACAGGAACTACGACACCGGTGACGTTGAAAAAAGTAGGCAAAACCCATTGGCTGCCGAAAACATGTGACCTCTAATTTAAAAGAACAGCGCCGCCCAGCTTCGCGTCATTCTGAGCTTGCAATTCACCGAGGACGGAGGTTTCCGTCCAGCTAGCTAGGGCTTAGATTCTGGGTAGGCAGGGACAGGCTAGGATAGGAAGGAGAAGACAACCAACAGCTCTTGTAAGAGCTAAATTCCAGGGAGAAGCTTGTCAGTGTAACGTGGCACTGACGGGCTCAATCGCCGCAACCCAGCTTTCCCAGGATCCTGAATGGAATACACTGTCAGTGTATTCCCGTATACCCGATATATACCCCGATACCCGTTCCAACGGTGTGCCCCCCCACCTTCACCCCAGAAATACCCTGCAAGTCCCCTAGCAATAGAATTGGGGCTATATACACCCACAATTTTTACTACTGGTATACAGTGCCATTGTCTGACTGGGAATTCAAAGAATATATTGGGAATACAAATACCCTCATTTCTTGCTACTGCCATATAGTGCCAGTTTCTGACTGGTAATTCAAAGAATATATTGGGGTTACGTGCACCCACAATTTTTACTACTGGTATACAGTGCCATTGTCTGACTGGGAATTCAAAGAATATATTGGGAATACAAATACCCTCATTTCTTGCTACTGCCATATAGTGCCAGTGTCTGACTGGGAATTCAAAGAATATATTGGGGTTACGTGCACCCACAATTTTTACTACTGGTATACAGTGCCATTGTCTGACTGGGAATTCAAAGAGTATATTGGGAATACAAATACCCTCATTTCTTGCTACTGCCATATAGTGCCAGTTTCTGACTGGGAATTCAAAGAATATATTGGGGTTACGTGCACCCACAATTTTTACTACTGGTATACAGTGCCATTGTCTGACTGGGAATTCAAAGAATATATTGGGGTTATAAATACCCTCATTTCTTGCTACTGCCATATAGTGCCAGTTTCTGACTGGTAATTCAAAGAATATATTGGGGTTACGTGCACCCACAATTTTTACTACTGGTATACAGTGCCATTGTCTGACTGGGAATTCAAAGAGTATATTGGGAATACAAATACCCTCATTTCTTGCTACTGCCATATAGTGCCAGTTTCTGACTGGTAATTCAAAGAATATATTGGGGTTACGTGCACCCACAATTTTTACTACTGGTATACAGTGCCATTGTCTGACTGGGAATTCAAAGAGTATATTGGGAATACAAATACCCTCATTTCTTGCTACTGCCATATAGTGCCAGTTTCTGACTGGGAATTCAAAGAATATATTGGGGTTACGTGCACCCACAATTTTTACTACTGGTATACAGTGCCATTGTCTGACTGGGAATTCAAAGAATATATTGGGAATACAAATACCCTCATTTCTTGCTACTGCCATATAGTGCCAGTGTCTGACTGGTAATTCAAAGAATATATTGGGGTTACGTGCACCCACAATTTTTACTACTGGTATACAGTGCCATTGTCTGACTGGGAATTCAAAGAGTATATTGGGAATACAAATACCCTCATTTCTTGCTACTGCCATATAGTGCCAGTTTCTGACTGGTAATTCAAAGAATATATTGGGGTTACGTGCACCCACAATTTTTACTACTGGTATACAGTGCCATTGTCTGACTGGGAATTCAAAGAGTATATTGGGAATACAAATACCCTCATTTCTTGCTACTGCCATATAGTGCCAGTTTCTGACTGGTAATTCAAAGAATATATTGGGGTTACGTGCACCCACAATTTTTACTACTGGTATACAGTGCCATTGTCTGACTGGGAATTCAAAGAGTATATTGGGAATACAAATACCCTCATTTCTTGCTACTGCCATATAGTGCCAGTTTCTGACTGGGAATTCAAAGAATATATTGGGGTTACGTGCACCCACAATTTTTACTACTGGTATACAGTGCCATTGTCTGACTGGGAATTCAAAGAGTATATTGGGAATACAAATACCCTCATTTCTTGCTACTGCCATATAGTGCCAGTTTCTGACTGGGAATTCAAAGAATATATTGGGGTTACGTGCACCCACAATTTTTACTACTGGTATACAGTGCCATTGTCTGACTGGGAATTCAAAGAGTATATTGGGAATACAAATACCCTCATTTCTTGCTACTGCCATATAGTGCCAGTTTCTGACTGGGAATTCAAAGAATATATTGGGGTTACGTGCACCCACAATTTTTACTACTGGTATACAGTGCCATTGTCTGACTGGGAATTCAAAGAATATATTGGGGTTATAAATACCCTCATTTCTTGCTACTGCCATATAGTGCCAGTTTCTGACTGGTAATTCAAAGAATATATTGGGGTTACGTGCACCCACAATTTTTACTACTGGTATACAGTGCCATTGTCTGACTGGGAATTCAAAGAATATATTGGGAATACAAATACCCTCATTTCTTGCTACTGCCATATAGTGCCAGTGTCTGACTGGGAATTCAAAGAATATATTGGGGTTACGTGCACCCACAATTTTTACTACTGGTATACAGTGCCATTGTCTGACTGGGAATTCAAAGAGTATATTGGGAATACAAATACCCTCATTTCTTGCTACTGCCATATAGTGCCAGTTTCTGACTGGGAATTCAAAGAATATATTGGGGTTACGTGCACCCACAATTTTTACTACTGGTATACAGTGCCATTGTCTGACTGGGAATTCAAAGAATATATTGGGGTTATAAATACCCTCATTTCTTGCTACTGCCATATAGTGCCAGTTTCTGACTGGTAATTCAAAGAATATATTGGGGTTACGTGCACCCACAATTTTTACTACTGGTATACAGTGCCATTGTCTGACTGGGAATTCAAAGAGTATATTGGGAATACAAATACCCTCATTTCTTGCTACTGCCATATAGTGCCAGTTTCTGACTGGGAATTCAAAGAATATATTGGGGTTACGTGCACCCACAATTTTTACTACTGGTATACAGTGCCATTGTCTGACTGGGAATTCAAAGAATATATTGGGGTTATAAATACCCTCATTTCTTGCTACTGCCATATAGTGCCAGTTTCTGACTGGTAATTCAAAGAATATATTGGGGTTACGTGCACCCACAATTTTTACTACTGGTATACAGTGCCATTGTCTGACTGGGAATTCAAAGAGTATATTGGGAATACAAATACCCTCATTTCTTGCTACTGCCATATAGTGCCAGTTTCTGACTGGGAATTCAAAGAATATATTGGGGTTACGTGCACCCACAATTTTTACTACTGGTATACAGTGCCATTGTCTGACTGGGAATTCAAAGAATATATTGGGAATACAAATACCCTCATTTCTTGCTACTGCCATATAGTGCCAGTGTCTGACTGGTAATTCAAAGAATATATTGGGGTTACGTGCACCCACAATTTTTACTACTGGTATACAGTGCCATTGTCTGACTGGGAATTCAAAGAGTATATTGGGAATACAAATACCCTCATTTCTTGCTACTGCCATATAGTGCCAGTTTCTGACTGGTAATTCAAAGAATATATTGGGGTTACGTGCACCCACAATTTTTACTACTGGTATACAGTGCCATTGTCTGACTGGGAATTCAAAGAGTATATTGGGAATACAAATACCCTCATTTCTTGCTACTGCCATATAGTGCCAGTTTCTGACTGGTAATTCAAAGAATATATTGGGGTTACGTGCACCCACAATTTTTACTACTGGTATACAGTGCCATTGTCTGACTGGGAATTCAAAGAGTATATTGGGAATACAAATACCCTCATTTCTTGCTACTGCCATATAGTGCCAGTTTCTGACTGGGAATTCAAAGAATATATTGGGGTTACGTGCACCCACAATTTTTACTACTGGTATACAGTGCCATTGTCTGACTGGGAATTCAAAGAGTATATTGGGAATACAAATACCCTCATTTCTTGCTACTGCCATATAGTGCCAGTTTCTGACTGGGAATTCAAAGAATATATTGGGGTTACGTGCACCCACAATTTTTACTACTGGTATACAGTGCCATTGTCTGACTGGGAATTCAAAGAATATATTGGGGTTATAAATACCCTCATTTCTTGCTACTGCCATATAGTGCCAGTTTCTGACTGGTAATTCAAAGAATATATTGGGGTTACGTGCACCCACAATTTTTACTACTGGTATACAGTGCCATTGTCTGACTGGGAATTCAAAGAATATATTGGGAATACAAATACCCTCATTTCTTGCTACTGCCATATAGTGCCAGTGTCTGACTGGGAATTCAAAGAATATATTGGGGTTACGTGCACCCACAATTTTTACTACTGGTATACAGTGCCATTGTCTGACTGGGAATTCAAAGAGTATATTGGGAATACAAATACCCTCATTTCTTGCTACTGCCATATAGTGCCAGTTTCTGACTGGGAATTCAAAGAATATATTGGGGTTACGTGCACCCACAATTTTTACTACTGGTATACAGTGCCATTGTCTGACTGGGAATTCAAAGAATATATTGGGGTTATAAATACCCTCATTTCTTGCTACTGCCATATAGTGCCAGTTTCTGACTGGTAATTCAAAGAATATATTGGGGTTACGTGCACCCACAATTTTTACTACTGGTATACAGTGCCATTGTCTGACTGGGAATTCAAAGAGTATATTGGGAATACAAATACCCTCATTTCTTGCTACTGCCATATAGTGCCAGTTTCTGACTGGGAATTCAAAGAATATATTGGGGTTACGTGCACCCACAATTTTTACTACTGGTATACAGTGCCATTGTCTGACTGGGAATTCAAAGAATATATTGGGGTTATAAATACCCTCATTTCTTGCTACTGCCATATAGTGCCAGTTTCTGACTGGTAATTCAAAGAATATATTGGGGTTACGTGCACCCACAATTTTTACTACTGGTATACAGTGCCATTGTCTGACTGGGAATTCAAAGAGTATATTGGGAATACAAATACCCTCATTTCTTGCTACTGCCATATAGTGCCAGTTTCTGACTGGGAATTCAAAGAATATATTGGGGTTACGTGCACCCACAATTTTTACTACTGGTATACAGTGCCATTGTCTGACTGGGAATTCAAAGAATATATTGGGGTTACGTGCACCCACAATTTTTACTACTGGTATACAGTGCCAATTTCTAACTAGGAATTCAAAATGCGCAAGGCTCCCGGAAAGGGACGTGGACGAGGCCGTGGGCGAGGTCGGGGGAATGGTTCTGGGGAGCAAGGTAGCAGTGAAGCCACAGGGCGTCCCGTGCCTACTCCTGTGGGGCAGCAAGCATTGCGCCACTCCACAGTGCCAGGGTTGCTTGCCACATTAACTAAACTGCAGGGTACAAACCTTAGTAGGCCCGAGAACCAGGAACAGGTCTTGCAATGGCTGTCAGAGAACGCTTACAGCACATTGTCCAGCAGCCAGTCAGACTCTGCCTCCTCTCCTCCTATTACCCAACAGTCTTGTCTTCCTTCCTCCCAAAATTCCGAAGCTTTACAGAACAATAACCCAAACTGTCCCTGCTCCCCAGAGCTGTTCTCCGCTCCTTTCATTGTCCCTCAACCTGCCTCTCCACGTCACGATTCCACGAACCTAACAGAGGAGCATCTGTGTCCAGATGCTCAAACACTAGAGTCTCCTCCATCTCCGTTCGATTTGGTGGTGGATGACCAGCAACCCACCCTCATCGACGATGATGTGACGCAGTTGCCGTCAGGGCATCCAGTTGACCGGCGCATTGTGCGGGAGGAGGAGATGAGACAGGAGTTGGAAGAGGAAGTGGTGGATGATGAGGACACTGACCCGACCTGGACAGGGGGGATGTCAAGCGGGGAAAGTAGTGTGGATGTTGAGGCAGGTGCAGCACCAAAAAGGGTAGCTAGAGGCAGAGGCAGAGGTCAGCAGCTTAGGCGAAGCCAGGCCACACCCGGAATCTCCCAAGATGTTCCAGTTCGTACCCAGCCCCGAAAAACTCCCACCTCGAGGGCACGTTTCTCGAAGGTGTGGAGTTTTTTCAAGGAATGCGCCGAGGACAGATATAGTGTTGTCTGCACAATTTGCCTCTCGAAATTGATTAGGGGCTCTGAGAAGAGCAACCTGTCCACCACTTCAATGCGCCGTCATTTGGAATCCAAGCACTGGAATCAGTGGCAGGCAGCAACGGCAGGACAAAGGCCGCCTGCCGTTCACGCCACTGCCACTGCCTCTGCCTCTGCCACTGCCACTGCTGACTGTGCTGGCGATGCACTCCAGAGGACGAGCCAGGACACCACTTCATCTGCCTCCGCCACTTTGTTGACTTCTACCTCATCCTCCCCTGGTCCTGTCTTATCTCCTTCTCCTGCACCATCAAAGGCACCATCAGGCGTTTCTTTACAACAACCCACCATCTCTCAGACATTGGAGCGGCGGCAGAAATACACTGCTAACCACCCACACGCGCAAGCCTTGAACGCCAACATCGCTAAACTGCTGGCCCAGGAGATGTTGGCGTTCCGGCTTGTTGAAACTCCCGCCTTCCTGGACCTGATGGCAACTGCGGCACCTCGCTATGCCGTCCCTAGCCGTCACTACTTCTCCCGGTGTGCCGTCCCCGCCTTGCACCAGCACGTGTCACTCAACATCAGGCGGGCCCTTAGTTCCGCGCTTTGCACAAAGGTCCACTTGACCACCGACGCGTGGACAAGTGCATGCGGACAGGGACGCTACATTTCACTGACGGCACACTGGGTGAATGTAGTTGAGGCTGGGACTGCTTCCCAAACTGGCCCGGTGTACCTCGTCTCCCCGCCTAACATTCCTGGCAGGGACACGAGAAGAACACCCCCCTCCTCCTCCTCCTCTACCGCCTCCTCCTCCGCCACCCGCCTCCTCCTCCGCCACCGCCTCCTCCTCCGCTGTTAGATTGACCCCAGCTACGAGTTGGAAACGTTGCAGCACTGGCGTTGGTAGACGTCAGCAGGCTGTGCTGAAGCTGATCAGCTTGGGGGACAGACAGCACACTGCCTCCGAGGTGAGGGATGCCCTCCTCGATGAGACGGCAATATGGTTTGAGCCGCTGCACCTGGGCCCAGGCATGGTCGTTTGTGATAACGGCCGGAACCTGGTAGCAGCTCTGGAGCTTGCCGGACTCCAACATGTTCCATGCCTGGCCCACGTCTTCAACCTAGTGGTGCAACGTTTCCTAAAGAGCTACCCCAATGTTCCAGAGCTACTGGTGAAAGTGCGGCGCATGTGCGCCCACTTTCGCAAGTCGACAGTAGCCGCTGCTAGCTTAAAATCTCTCCAGCAACGCCTGCATGTGCCACAACACCGGCTTTTGTGCGACGTCCCCACACGCTGGAACTCAACGTTTCAGATGTTGAATAGAGTGGTTGAGCAGCAGAGACCTTTGATGGAATACCAGCTACAAAACCCTAGGGTGCCACAAAGTCAGCTGCCTCAGTTTCACATCCATGAGTGGCCATGGATGAGAGACCTTTGTGACATCCTACGGGTCTTTGAGGAGTCCACAAGGAGGGTGAGCTCTGAGGATGCGATGGTGAGCCTTACAATCCCGCTCTTGTGTGTTCTGAGAGAATCCCTGATTGACATCAGGGATAACTCAGATCACACAGAGGAGTTAGGGATAGCATCCGATCCGTCACAGCTGGAGAGTAGGTCCACACATCTGTCCGCTTCACTGCGTTTAATGGAGGAGGAGGAGGAGGAGGAGGAGGAAGAAGAGTTGTCCGATGATGTGATGGTGATACAGGAGGCTTCCGGGCAACTTCGAATCGTCCCATTGTTGCAGCGCGGATGGGTAGACATGGAGGATGAGGAGGAAATGGAGATTGAACTTTCCGGTGGGGCCAGAGGAGTCATGCCAACTAACACTGTGGCAGACATGGCTGAGTTCATGTTGGGGTGCTTTACAACCGACAAGCGTATTGTCAAAATCATGGAGGACAACCAGTACTGGATCTTTGCTATCCTTGACCCCCGGTATAAAAACAACATCTCGTCTTTTATTCCGGTAGAGGGGAGGGCCAATCGCATCAATGCTTGCCACAGGCAATTGGTGCAGAATATGATGGAGATGTTTCCAGCATGTGACGTTGGCGGCAGGGAGGGCAGTTCCTCCAGTAGGCAACCAAGTTCTCACCGGTCCACACAAACGAGGGGCACACTGTCTAAGGTCTGGGACACCTTGATGGCACCCCCTCGCCAAAGTGCCGCCACGGAGGGTCCTAGTGTCACCAGGCGTGAGAAGTATAGGCGCATGTTGCGGGAATACCTTTCCGACCACAGCCCTGTCCTCTCCGACCCCTCTGCGCCCTACACGTATTGGGTGTCGAAGTTGGACCTGTGGCTTGAACTTGCCCTATATGCCTTGGAGGTGCTGTCCTGTCCTGCCGCCAGCGTCCTATCTGAGAGGGTGTTCAGTGCAGCCGGTGGCATCATCACTGACAAGCGCACCCGTCTGTCAGCTGAGAGTGCCGACCGGCTCACTTTGATAAAAATGAACCACCACTGGATAGAGCCTTCATTTTTGTGCCCACCTGTGTAAAGCACCCCAACATGAAACTCCATGTCTGTACTCAACCTCTCCAATTCCTCCGCATCCTCATACTCATCCACCATAAGCGTTGCACAATTCTGCTAATACTAGGCTCCCTCCAACATGATTTCCCCCAACTCTGCTGGTTAGAGGCTCCCTCCACCCTGATTTCCACCAACTCTGCTGGTTAGAGGCTCCCTCCACCCTGCTTTCCCACAACTCTGCTGGTTAGAGGCTCCTTCCACCATGAATTTGCCCAAACTGGGCTGTTTAGAGGCTCCCTCCACCATGAATTGGTCCAAACTGGGTTTTTTAGAGGCTCCCTCCACCATGAATTGGTCCAAACTGGGCTGGTTAGAGGCTCCCTCCACCATGAATTGGTCCAAACTGGGCTGGTTAGAGGCTCCCTCCACCATGAATTGGTCCAAACTGGGGTGGTTAGAGGCTCCCTCCACCATTAATTGGTCCAAACTGGGCAGGTTAGAGGCTCCCTCCACCATTAATTGGTCCAAACTGGGCTGGTTAGAGGCTCCCTCCACAATTAATTGGTCCAAACTGGGCTAATTAGAGGCTCCCTCCACCATGAATTGGTCCAAACTGGGTTTTTTAGAGGCTCCCTCCACCATGAATTTGCCCAAACTGGGCTGTTTAGAGGCTCCCTCCACCATGAATTGGTCCAAACTGGGCTGGTTAGAGGCTCCCTCCACCATGAATTGGTCCAAACTGGGCTGGTTAGAGGCTCCCTCCACCATGAATTTCCCAAAACTTGGCTGTTTAGAGGCTCCCTCCACCATTAATTGGTCCAAACTGGGCTGGTTAGAGGCTCCCTCCACCATGAATTTGCCCAAACTGGGCTGTTTAGAGGCTCCCTCCACCATGAATTTGCCCAAACTGGGCTGGTTAGAGGCTCCCTCCACCATGAATTTCCCAAAACTTGGCTGTTTAGAGGCTCCCTCCACCATTAATTGGTCCAAACTGGGCTGGTTAGAGGCTCCCTCCACCATGAATTTGCCCAAACTGGGCTGTTTAGAGGCTCCCTCCACCATGAATTTGCCCAAACTGGGCTGGTTAGAGGCTCCCTCCACCATGAATTGGTCCAAACTGGGCTGGTTAGAGGCTCCCTCCACCATGAATTTGCCCAAACTGGGCTGTTTAGAGGCTCCCTCCACCATGAATTTGCCCAAACTGGGCTGGTTAGAGGCTCCCTCCACCATGAATTGGTCCAAACGGGTTTTTAGAGGCTCCCTTCACCATGAATTGGTCCAAACTTGGCTGTTTAGAGGCTCCCTCCACCATGAATTGGTCCAAACTGGGGTGGTTAGAGGCTCCCTCCACCATGAATTTGCCCAAACTGGGCTGTTTAGAGGCTCCCTCCACCATGAATTTGCCCAAACTGGGCTGGTTAGAGGCTCCCTCCACCATGAATTGGTCCAAACTGGGCTGGTTAGAGGCTCCCTCCACCATGAATTTGCCCAAACTGGGCTGTTTAGAGGCTCCCTCCACCATGAATTTGCCCAAACTGGGCTGGTTAGAGGCTCCCTCCACCATGAATTGGTCCAAACGGGTTTTTAGAGGCTCCCTTCACCATGAATTGGTCCAAACTTGGCTGTTTAGAGGCTCCCTCCACCATGAATTGGTCCAAACTGGGGTGGTTAGAGGCTCCCTCCACCATGAATTTGCCCAAACTGGGCTGTTTAGAGGCTCCCTCCACCATGAATTGGTCCAAACTGGGTTTTTTAGAGGCTCCCTCCACCATGAATTGGTCCAAACTGGGCTGGTTAGAGGCTCCCTCCACCATGAATTGGTCCAAACTGGGCTGGTTAGAGGCTCCCTCCACCATGAATTGGTCCAAACTGGGCTGGTTAGAGGCTCCCTCCACCATGAATTGGTCCAAACTGGGCTGGTTAGAGGCTCCCTCCACCATGAATTTCCCAAAACTTGGCTGTTTAGAGGCTCCCTCCACCATTAATTGCTCCAAACTGGGCTGGTTAGAGGCTCCCTCCACCATGAATTTGCCCAAACTGGGCTGTTTAGAGGCTCCCTCCACCATGAATTTGCCCAAACTGGGCTGGTTAGAGGCTCCCTCCACCATGAATTGGTCCAAACTGGGGTTTTTAGAGGCTCCCTCCACCATGAATTGGTCCAAACTTGGCTGTTTAGAGGCTCCCTCCACCATGAATTGGTCCAAACTGGGGTGGTTAGAGGCTCCCTCCACCATTAATTGGTCCAAACTGGGCTGGTTAGAGGCTCCCTCCACAATTAATTGGTCCAAACTGGGCTAATTAGAGGCTCCCTCCACCATGAATTGGTCCAAACTGGGTTTTTTAGAGGCTCCCTCCACCATGAATTTGCCCAAACTGGGCTGTTTAGAGGCTCCCTCCACCATGAATTGGTCCAAACTGGGCTGGTTAGAGGCTCCCTCCACCATGAATTTCCCAAAACTTGGCTGTTTAGAGGCTCCCTCCACCATTAATTGGTCCAAACTGGGCTGGTTAGAGGCTCCCTCCACCATGAATTGGTCCAAACTGGGCTGGTTAGAGGCTCCCTCCACCATGAATTTCCCAAAACTTGGCTGTTTAGAGGCTCCCTCCACCATTAATTGGTCCAAACTGGGCTGGTTAGAGGCTCCCTCCACCATGAATTTGCCCAAACTGGGCTGTTTAGAGGCTCCCTCCACCATGAATTGGTCCAAACTGGGCTGGTTAGAGGCTCCCTCCACCATGAATTGGTCCAAACTGGGCTGGTTAGAGGCTCCCTCCACCATGAATTTCCCAAAACTTGGCTGTTTAGAGGCTCCCTCCACCATTAATTGGTCCAAACTGGGCTGGTTAGAGGCTCCCTCCACCATGAATTTGCCCAAACTGGGCTGTTTAGAGGCTCCCTCCACCATGAATTTGCCCAAACTGGGCTGGTTAGAGGCTCCCTCCACCATGAATTGGTCCAAACTGGGGTTTTTAGAGGCTCCCTCCACCATGAATTGGTCCAAACTTGGCTGTTTAGAGGCTCCCTCCACCATGAATTGGTCCAAACTGGGGTGGTTAGAGGCTCCCTCCACCATTAATTGGTCCAAACTGGGCTGGTTAGAGGCTCCCTCCACCATGAATTTCCCAAAACTTGGCTGTTTAGAGGCTCCCTCCACCATTAATTGGTCCAAACTGGGCTGGTTAGAGGCTCCCTCCACCATGAATTTGCCCAAACTGGGCTGTTTAGAGGCTCCCTCCACCATGAATTTGCCCAAACTGGGCTGGTTAGAGGCTCCCTCCACCATGAATTGGTCCAAACTGGGCTGGTTAGAGGCTCCCTCCACCATGAATTTGCCCAAACTGGGCTGTTTAGAGGCTCCCTCCACCATGAATTTGCCCAAACTGGGCTGGTTAGAGGCTCCCTCCACCATGAATTGGTCCAAACGGGTTTTTAGAGGCTCCCTTCACCATGAATTGGTCCAAACTTGGCTGTTTAGAGGCTCCCTCCACCATGAATTGGTCCAAACTGGGGTGGTTAGAGGCTCCCTCCACCATGAATTTGCCCAAACTGGGCTGTTTAGAGGCTCCCTCCACCATGAATTGGTCCAAACTGGGTTTTTTAGAGGCTCCCTCCACCATGAATTGGTCCAAACTGGGCTGGTTAGAGGCTCCCTCCACCATGAATTGGTCCAAACTGGGCTGGTTAGAGGCTCCCTCCACCATGAATTGGTCCAAACTGGGCTGGTTAGAGGCTCCCTCCACCATGAATTGGTCCAAACTGGGCTGGTTAGAGGCTCCCTCCACCATGAATTTCCCAAAACTTGGCTGTTTAGAGGCTCCCTCCACCATTAATTGGTCCAAACTGGGCTGGTTAGAGGCTCCCTCCACCATGAATTTGCCCAAACTGGGCTGTTTAGAGGCTCCCTCCACCATGAATTTGCCCAAACTGGGCTGGTTAGAGGCTCCTTCCACCATGAATTGGTCCAAACTGGGCTGGTTAGAGGCTCCCTCCACCATGAATTTGCCCAAACTGGGCTGTTTAGAGGCTCCCTCCACCATGAATTTGCCCAAACTGGGCTGGTTAGAGGCTCCCTCCACCATGAATTGGTCCAAACGGGTTTTTAGAGGCTCCCTTCACCATGAATTGGTCCAAACTTGGCTGTTTAGAGGCTCCCTCCACCATGAATTGGTCCAAACTGGGGTGGTTAGAGGCTCCCTCCACCATGAATTTGCCCAAACTGGGCTGTTTAGAGGCTCCCTCCACCATGAATTGGTCCAAACTGGGTTTTTTAGAGGCTCCCTCCACCATGAATTGGTCCAAACTGGGCTGGTTAGAGGCTCCCTCCACCATGAATTGGTCCAAACTGGGCTGGTTAGAGGCTCCCTCCACCATGAATTGGTCCAAACTGGGCTGGTTAGAGGCTCCCTCCACCATGAATTGGTCCAAACTGGGCTGGTTAGAGGCTCCCTCCACCATGAATTTCCCAAAACTTGGCTGTTTAGAGGCTCCCTCCACCATTAATTGGTCCAAACTGGGCTGGTTAGAGGCTCCCTCCACCATGAATTTGCCCAAACTGGGCTGTTTAGAGGCTCCCTCCACCATGAATTTGCCCAAACTGGGCTGGTTAGAGGCTCCCTCCACCATGAATTGGTCCAAACTGGGGTTTTTAGAGGCTCCCTCCACCATGAATTGGTCCAAACTTGGCTGTTTAGAGGCTCCCTCCACCATGAATTGGTCCAAACTGGGGTGGTTAGAGGCTCCCTCCACCATTAATTGGTCCAAACTGGGCTGGTTAGAGGCTCCCTCCACAATTAATTGGTCCAAACTGGGCTAATTAGAGGCTCCCTCCACCATGAATTGGTCCAAACTGGGTTTTTTAGAGGCTCCCTCCACCATGAATTTGCCCAAACTGGGCTGTTTAGAGGCTCCCTCCACCATGAATTGGTCCAAACTGGGCTGGTTAGAGGCTCCCTCCACCATGAATTTCCCAAAACTTGGCTGTTTAGAGGCTCCCTCCACCATTAATTGGTCCAAACTGGGCTGGTTAGAGGCTCCCTCCACCATGAATTGGTCCAAACTGGGCTGGTTAGAGGCTCCCTCCACCATGAATTTCCCAAAACTTGGCTGTTTAGAGGCTCCCTCCACCATTAATTGGTCCAAACTGGGCTGGTTAGAGGCTCCCTCCACCATGAATTTGTCCAAACTGGGCTGTTTAGAGGCTCCCTCCACCATGAATTGGTCCAAACTGGGCTGGTTAGAGGCTCCCTCCACCATGAATTGGTCCAAACTGGGCTGGTTAGAGGCTCCCTCCACCATGAATTTCCCAAAACTTGGCTGTTTAGAGGCTCCCTCCACCATTAATTGGTCCAAACTGGGCTGGTTAGAGGCTCCCTCCACCATGAATTTGCCCAAACTGGGCTGTTTAGAGGCTCCCTCCACCATGAATTTGCCCAAACTGGGCTGGTTAGAGGCTCCCTCCACCATGAATTGGTCCAAACTGGGGTTTTTAGAGGCTCCCTCCACCATGAATTGGTCCAAACTTGGCTGTTTAGAGGCTCCCTCCACCATGAATTGGTCCAAACTGGGGTGGTTAGAGGCTCCCTCCACCATTAATTGGTCCAAACTGGGCTGGTTAGAGGCTCCCTCCACCATGAATTTCCCAAAATTTGGCTGTTTAGAGGCTCCCTCCACCATTAATTGGTCCAAACTGGGCTGGTTAGAGGCTCCCTCCACCATGAATTTGCCCAAACTGGGCTGTTTAGAGGCTCCCTCCACCATGAATTTGCCCAAACTGGGCTGGTTAGAGGCTCCCTCCACCATGAATTGGTCCAAACTGGGCTGGTTAGAGGCTCCCTCCACCATGAATTTGCCCAAACTGGGCTGTTTAGAGGCTCCCTCCACCATGAATTTGCCCAAACTGGGCTGGTTAGAGGCTCCCTCCACCATGAATTGGTCCAAACGGGTTTTTAGAGGCTCCCTTCACCATGAATTGGTCCAAACTTGGCTGTTTAGAGGCTCCCTCCACCATGAATTGGTCCAAACTGGGGTGGTTAGAGGCTCCCTCCACCATGAATTTGCCCAAACTGGGCTGTTTAGAGGCTCCCTCCACCATGAATTGGTCCAAACTGGGTTTTTTAGAGGCTCCCTCCACCATGAATTGGTCCAAACTGGGCTGGTTAGAGGCTCCCTCCACCATGAATTGGTCCAAACTGGGGTGGTTAGAGGCTCCCTACACCATTAATTGGTCCAAACTGGGCTGGTTAGAGGCTCCCTCCACCATTAATTGGTCCAAACTGGGCTGGTTAGAGGCTCCCTCCACCATGAATTTGCCCAAACTGGGCTGGTTAGAGGCTCCCTCCACCATGAATTGGTCCAAACTGGGGTTTTTAGAGGCTCCCTCCACCATGAATTGGTCCAAACTGGGGTTTTTAGAGTCTCCCTCCACCATGAATTGGTCCAAACTGGGGTTTTTAGAGGCTCCCTCCACCATGAATTTGCCCAAACTCTGCTGGTTAGAGGCTCAATCCACCCTGATTTTCAAAACAAATGTTGGTGCCAACCTCAACTTACTACAAGGGCCAAATTCACTGCTGGTGACAAGCTCTCCTCACTGCAAGTGCCAAATACACATGTTTCAAGGTGTTTTCCTACTGTCAGAGAGGTGGTATTGAGTGTGTAAAGTGTGTAGTTGTTAGGCTGTGATGTTGGGGTAATAGAGGGTCTTTGGTGTGTTAGATGCCCCCAGACATGCTTCCCCTGCTGTCCCAGTGTCATTCCAGAGGTGTTGGCATCATTTCCTGGGGTGTCATAGTGGACTTGGTGACCCTCCAGACACGGATTTGGGTTTCCCCCTTAACGAGTATCTGTTCCCCATAGACTATAATGGGGTTCGAAACCCGTTCGAACACACGAACATTGAGCGGCTGTTCGAATCGAATTTCGAACCTCGAACATTTTAGTGTTCGCTCATCTCTATTTATTAGTTGTGTCTGTCATAAATTTTTTTTATATATTATGCACTTATTGTGTAATTTTTTTACCATATTTTTGCACTTTTCACTTTTATTGTAATTATATTGCTTTTACAATAAATTGGTATTTGTCACTTTTTGCATGTTTCACTTTCATTGTCACTTTTGTTGTCACTTTATTGTGTACAACTACACATATATAACCTTATACTTACCTTTTTTGGCACGGGTCACCTTTGCACTTTTCACTTTTAACATTTTAAATTTGATATATATATATATATTGTCACTTTTGTGATATTTTTCTGGTATTTAAATTGTGTACAGTTATTGACACATATATATGATTTTCTGTATATTTGTGAGTCATTAAGGAGGCAGCATGATTACATCTAGAGAGATATATATATAATGTTATTAAAATTTTGCGGTGTCTTGTAGGCATGGTTATGTTTAGATGCGCATATGTGTATATGTATTCATATTGCTGCCAAATCCTGCCACGGATCCGCCTGTCGGCGGATATTATTTGACAGGAGAAAATGGAAAATCTTCTCATTTGATATATACAAAATTATGCATATATTTATTAGTTGTGTCTGTCATAATTTTTTTATATATTATGCACTTATTGTGTAACTTTTTTACCATATTTTTGCACTTTTCACTTTTATTGTAATTATATTGCTTTTACAATAAATTGGTATTTGTCACTTTTTGCATGTTTCACTTTCATTGTCACTTTTGTTGTCACTTTATTGTGTACAACTACACATATATAACCTTATACTTACCTTTTTTGGCACTGGTCACCTTAGCACTTTTCACTTTTAACATTTTAAATTTGATATATATATATTGTCACTTTTGTGATATTTTTCTGGTATTTAAATTGTGTACAGTTATTGACACATATATATGATTTTCTGTATATTTGTGAGTCATTAAGGAGGCAGCATGATTACATCTAGAGAGATATATATATAATGTTATTAAAATTTTGCGGTGTCTTGTAGGCATGGTTATGTTTAGATGCGCATATGTGTATATGTATTCATATTGCTGCCAAATCCTGCCACGTTCCCATTGCATTGTTATATCTAGATGCACATACATATATCACTACCATCTCTTTTGATGTCCTCTCAGGTGAGTCGCGCAGCGTGCGTGCGCTGCTCTCATGCGACCCGGTCATGTGCCTCTGAGTCACATGATCGGCACGTCTTTGACTGTGCCGATCGTGTGCGCATGCGCAGCCCGGCTCGTGCGACAGCATCACGTATGCTGGCGCGCTCATACACCTGTTTTGGACGCACGATCGGATGCATGATCGGCCCCTCCTCCTTTACTTCTTTCTCTCTATATATATCCTGCGTGTATGGAGTATGGTTATGCCTCCTGAGGAAGCCGTCTGGCGAAACGCGTTGAGGCGACCCTCCGGGTACCCGCATTTGTGGTGCATCTCTTTCAGGGCAGGTGTGACAGTGTTGCAGATATGGCTACAGGTACTTAACCCTTTAATGTTTGGGGATATATGGCTCTTACACTGGCTCTTTATTTGACTTAGGCATATACACTTTAATTTGGCTTATGGGCATGTTATTCAAATAGATATAGTGGGTATATGTATTTACTCCGTGTTATTTGGCCTAGATACCATTTGGTATCATTTAGTCTTTGCTACTTGTTGTGGTGATATTATTGAAGGAGCCAGTTATATGTCCAGGTGGTTGTTTTTGGAATTAGTTATATATCGATTTACTATTTTCTAATCTACATCCATTTGTCCAGTGTTTTACTGGTTGATTTCATAAGTGCATAAGATTTGAATGTGTGTACCTGTTTTGCCTATTGTGTCTGCAATTATACATTCTATGACATATTATGTATGATATTTATCTATACTCTCACCTGCCTTGTATATTTCTCTAGTGTTGTGTTGTCCAGTTCATGTTCTTTACCATCTGCTGTCATTTTATGATATATGACTAAATAAATATTTTGTATTTTACCTATCATTGTTCAATTATTCATGGCCACATATCTTTGGTTGTTGTGGTGTCTATGAGCAGTGTACGCCTGGGGGAAGGTTTGGTGAATGGTGATTCAGCAATCCCTGTGCTAGTTGTAACACAGTGGATCATTTTTGTCAAGAGTTTTGTTCTCGCCTCTTAAGTTGCTTAACCCTTTCCCACAGAAAGCATTTTTTGATTTTCGCTGTTGACTCCCTATCTTCCAATCCCCAAAACTTTGTTATTTTTCCATTAAAAGAGCCATATGAGGGCTTGATGTTTGATTTTTTCCTATCAGTATGTCTTTGGAGTATTGAGGAAATCAACGCAAACACACGGAGAACATACAAACTCCTTGCAGATGTTGTCCTTAGCAGGATTGGAACCCAGAACTCCAGCCCTGCAAGGCTGCAGTACTAACTACTGAGCCTCCGTGTTGCCCCCATTTGTTTCATAGTGCATTGCAAGATTGCAGACCTTTTACAAAATTGATCATGGGGGTCAGACTCATTGGGTGTCAGATCTCCACTCCTCTTATATTGCTGAACTATCCTGAGGATAGGTTATCAATAAAAAATAAACTCGGAAACCCTTATCAGTTCCTGTGAATGGAAAAATACTCTTCCTATGTAACCAAATAACGACCAAAAATATCAAAAGCGTAACCAAAAACAGTGACTCTTCCTCTTTAGCAGTGACCACCATTGTGTTCTCAAAACAGTGATACCCACAATGTAGCCATTAGTTAAGTCCACTGTGCCCCTACAGCATTAACAGCCACAAGGTTCCCATAATACTGACTGCCACTGTACCCCCTATGGCAGTCACTACCACAGTGTTGTGTAAGAAGTGAATGGTCACAGTACCTTCAAGCTGTCCTTTTAGGTCTATGGGAAAGTTTTGTAGAAATGCTCTGTGACCCTTGGGGGGAATAGAGACACTATAAGATGTGACCATCTCCAGTATCAGCTAGTTTCCAGCCACCATCTCAGAGAGACATAGCATGATAAAAACTGCAGAATATAAGTAATATATGACCAGAAATAGTGCAACTACGCATAGTAACTAATCCTGAACGTAGGCTTCAACAGATGTTTCGTCCACTGCTAGGACTTAGCATCATTGATATAAGTGAACATCATGTTCATGTTGAAAGGAAAGTTCTATATTTTGTAGGGAATATTCCAAGTCTTCTACAAGACCGTCGTTAATGCAATCTTGTTAATCACTTCTCGGCAAACAATAAATCAAGCGTTTTTTTTCTGAATAACTTGCCTGCTATATATTCTATCTGCATCCTACCCGTAGGCAAGTTATAATCTTGTCTGCTGGGTTTTCTCATTGCATACTTGATGGGTTAGATCAAAAAACCTCAACATAATAATCACCCAAGCTAAGAAAAACAAAACAAACTGAGAAAAAAACATGTCAAAAAGTTTCCGAAATCATAGAGAAACCCAAGTTCTTTTACGCCTGGAGTAGATACACCGTAAAACCGAGCCTAGTCTTGTCTTGAAATATGGAAGTACTTTGCAGAAACCTTTAAGTTCAATGTAGTGTTTCAGTTTTTAAAAAATAGCAGCTACTTTGGTTCCTTAAATGATCGTGCACAATTGTCACACGGGGGGAACATTAATTTACAATATACGGAATATATAAAAACCCTTCCTCCTCCTCCTTCGGGGTTGTGAATTATGACTTAGTCCTGATGGGTTGTTATATTGGAATTGCAAATGAGCCTCGGCATTTGGTTCAGAAGTTCACTTTTTGAATTAATAATCCATAAAAGAATAGTTATCCCTATATTAATACTCGAAAGCATTAAAAAGAGTACTTTAGGGATTTGTCACGTGCAGTAGACCTACATTCCTAATATGTGCTGTTGCTGAAAGATAACGGTAACAAATGAATTGCCCATTGAAGTCTGGCATAGAAAGGATAATTGTCGTAGCTACAATTTTCACCGAACATGTTCTGTATACTGTTAGAGTCAAATCCTCCATCTTTGTATTTTGTCAGTCATCTTGTAACCTTTCACACATAAACTGTGTAAGTAAGTCGCAGCTGGCTATTTGTATATCTTATCTTCATGGTATATGGAGGTCACTGAGACTCATTTAGCACCAACATGACATCTTATCTCTGTTTACATGATATATGCATATAGACATAGTGTGAGCTGCTAGTTCACACATAAGTGTTTTTGAAGCTTTCTTTGTTTAAGGACAAAGTACAAAGTCCATTAAGCTGTAATGATATGCAAAATACATAAGGCCTCAGCCAATAGTCATGCGCCAGGTTTATCTTATAACCAATTATTTTATGCCAACTATGTTAGAATAGTCCAACCTGCTCTTGTCTGTATTGTATTTAAACCACCTTTGTGCACCATTAAATTAGAACTCACTTGATACACCATCAGTTGTGTGTGTGTGTGGCTTCTCCAGACCTGATAATGGGCGTAATTACTTCAGGCCTGATATTTAATTTGGAACTCAGCAACATACTCTATCATGGGGACCCCTTAATGTCCCTAACAGAACCTGACGCCCATCGTGGGGAATCGATAATCGTTTAATGTGCAGCCGATAGTGTACTGATCCACTCACCAACCGATTTGGAGACGGGCCCGGAGGACCTCAGATGAATAAAACGGCGCTGTAACGGTAAGTCCTTTTCTTGCCAAATAACTAATCTGAGTTCCTACGTGTCCCGGATCCTGTGTGTCGGTGAGTGAAGATTAGTGCTGCATATGTTATAACAATCGATGCCATATTATATAGTGTGCAAGAACCTGAATAGTATGTTGTCTGTAGTGGGGTGGGAAATGTTATACCTCATTCTTTGTCTACTGTCCATGCTGTCATTTGGTTGTTACATCTGTTATAGAGTGTAAAAAGCGGTGCAGAAGAGAGAGTTATTCTTCATCCTTAATCCCTAGAGTTGCGAGAGTGGAAGTACTGAGTGATTGAAAAGTCCTTGTTTTGGACACTAAGGACTGAGTAGAATCTGAGTAAGTACATGCAATGATTCAGGGGTGTTCGATAGAGGGACACAGACAAAGTGGAGTCTGTGGAAACCAAATGAGGGTTTTGCCCTGAGCACTACGCCAGAACATGCACATTAGAGATTAGTTCAATGAAAACAGAGTGACTGTTTGGGAGGTCCCACTAGGTGAGTCAAAAGTGACCCTCTATTGTCTTAATTGCCCTAGAGGAGTGGGATGCTCACGGCTGACTGGCCATCAGCTATTATGGGGGAGGGACCCTCTGAGGTAGGGTATACCCCCATATGAACTAATAGGAATGGGAGAGAGAGAAGAAGATGCCGCTCAAGAAAAAAAAAAAAAAAAAAGAGCAGGAGTTACCAATGGAGAATAGGCAGGACAGATACAGGGATAGAGGGAAACCAGGAAGTGTTTTAATTGTGGAAACCAGGGACACTTGGCTAGAGATTGCTGGTGTCCTAAGCGAAGGACAAAGGCTTTGAGTGTAAGGAAATGTATAGTGAGCATCCATTGACAGTCCAGCTAAAGGGTTAATGTGCTTGGCACATAGCATTGTGTTGTTAGTTTGTTGGTTAGTGGAAAGTGGAAACATGATATGTTTTGTGGTGAGGATACTGCAGGTTAAGTGTAGGTATGTGTATACACATATGTGTGTATATAGGCTTGGGGGTGGACGTTAAGGAATTTCTAGAATGTCTATAGTGTCCTTTTATTCAGGAAAGGTTTCCCATTTTGAGAATGCTCCTCTCATGGTAATGTTTTTTTTAAAATTGGATAAATGGCATAAATATGAGATCAACATTATTATGTTTATTTTATAGTAATATGCAAATTGGTAAGAAGATGAAGGCAACTATTTACATGTTTTGGTTTGTTTTCTCCTCAATATTTAGCTGTGCGGGAATTATAACTAACTCTGTGCCTATTTGTAGGAATAAGCCGTCCCGAGACGATAAGTGATATCACGGTACAAAATATATGAAAATTTTTATTTTAGTTCAGACAAGTTCTTTTTGATTTAATTGACATTTGTTTTGTTTTGTCTGGAGCTCCAGTGTGACGTTGCATGTTTGTATGGAAGGTTCAGAAAAGTGAATGGGCCCATATATGTGTGTCAGTTATATGTACATGTTACATGTGTCTGCTATGTGTACATGTTCTGTTTGTCCATGTCTGTATTGTTACATTTTCAGTCTCCACAGCAAGCAGATATTGAATGCTGATAACCACAGAGGGTGGTGACAAGTAGATATGAGAGGGAGGCATAAAAGTTCTTTCCATTGTTGAATACATATATGTGTGTTCTGGTGTAAATGAGATGTACTTGATATACCATGTACATGTATTATGTACTCAGTGTTTATTGGTGCGTATGTGTATCAATTATATCAGATGGGCTTTACACTTGTAACATAAATATTTGTTATGGGTTTATACTATAAATCCATGAATGTTAACAATCGGGATTTATTGTGTGAAAAAGTTATTCAGATGTTCCTTCTGATATGGGATTAGGCCCCATAGGGGTAGGCAATACATGTGAACTATCTTGCCACAAGGGGCACAGAATGCCCCTAATATGTACACGCAGGTAAAGATAAATTGCAGTTCTACAAAGTTAAAGTGGTGTTTCTGGGTCATTGTTTGCTACAAGGTGTTAGATAGCTGTCTAAGTAGATCAGAAGTCACTCGCATATCTGCTCTGTAATTTAAGGCTTCCGCCTTCTCTGCTGATATATGTTGAGTATTTACTTACCTCAATGAATTTCTGGAGTGTTTAGAAGCTTTAAAGAACTGAATTTACTTGGGATTGTATAAATAAGTCTGCTGGGATATGTAGTACTACAGCTATGACAAGTGTGGGGAGAGCCAGCGCAGCTGCTTCCATGATAAGACAAAGGGGTAATAAATCTTTCATTGGAAACAAAGATAACAATGGCTGGATATCTCAGGCTGCAATGTGTCTTATCTATGTCTTCTAATGTAAGCTTTGCATTCTGTGCTGCACTACAAGTCCCTTCTAACTTGTTAACAATAGTTTCAGGGGAGGAGTAAGGAGAGTCAGATAACTTAAAATTAATTTTACTTTTGCTGATTTGGTTATGTAAATGATGAATCTATTGTTAACTCTGATGAGAATTCTTTTATTTTAGATGATTCTCGATTTGGGAATGATGGTGGATTCTGCACCAGATATGTCATGGTCACTGAATATGAGGTAAACCAAGGGTAAAACCAAGCACAAGTAGAACCATTATAGAACTGTATGGGTCTCAGCTCATGAAGCTGAACTAGAAGCCATCACTGAGACAGGGTACAATGTCTGAGGGTAGGTGTTTGATATAGTGGGACTATGGTCCAATCTGGAGAGCGAGAGCTTTCTGTAGGGTTAATGTTAAGCCTAAAAGGATTTCCAGGCTGTTCAGGTAGTGATGCTGCCACCTCCACACAGGTGGGTATAGTCAAAAGTCAGGACACACACTAAGGCTGATACGAAGGAAAGTAGAGGTAACTTGTGGGCAGACACTGCCGCTAACCCAGCTGCAGAGGCCTAGGGGATATGCCTTACTGATAATTGGTCACTATACTCGACCCAAACCCCCCTTTTAGCTCTCTTTTCAGGTTTTACAACACTGAGGCACCAAAAATGGTCCAGGACTACAGTAAAAGAGGATGTACAAGTCCTGATCTCCGGTGGTAAGAGAATATATTTACTAAGTGCATTGTCCCCACTGATGGCATAAAGCAGTGTTTAGAAGTAGCCTTGTGTGACCTGGTAAGCAGAGGATGGGCGGCTGCAGGATTTAACATCACTACAGACACTGCATGGCATGTGTTAAATGCAAAGTAGGCCAAAAAGTGAAAAGTTTCTCAGAGCCAGGCCCAGAGCCCTTGTACCTGTTCCAGAGATTGCAGGTTAACTATATGCAGTTACTAAAGGTGAGACGGTATAAGTACGTGCTTGTGTGTATAGTTATCTATCTTCAGAAAAGTCTGAGGCATATCTGGTGAAGAAAGCCATCACAAACGGGGCTGCAGATAGACGGCTACTGAAGAAATAGTGTGTCACTTGTATTGGTATTTTCTGTATGGTACCCTCCTAAGAGAAGAATTGGCTTTAACCCATGTCAAACTTTCTTTGGGGGTTGTATTCTTGGCAACTCCTACAGATGTGGTATGGTGTACTGGCTGACTATGTGATGTCTTGGCAAAAACATCTGACTAATGTATGGCTTTGAGTTTTCTCTCCTTCTCAGATTTTAAGTTAGTGGGCGGGACCTATTCATTTGAGCCAAGAGATTGATGGTGATGAAGAGACACGTGAGAAAAACCTTGGAGCCAAGATTTGATGGTCCTTCCAAATGCTGCTGATAACCAGTCCTTCTGTGAAATTTGAAGGAGAGCCTAATTGTATCCATGCTTCATATTGCAAGAAAGTATCTACACACAAAGCGATGAAGATTCTCCTGATAATGCTGTTACAGATGGTCCTGACGATAAGCCTGCATAGAACATTTAACAATGAAGTGGGACAATAAGTTTCTTAAACATCATATGATTTTGATCAAAGATCTGAATGTGTCAGATTGTAGGATATGTCCTCATAACCCCATATTAGCCTAAGTCATGTCATATATAGCTGTTTCTTTGACGCAACAGGAAATGTTTGAAGTATATAGTTAAGAAAATACCACCTCATATTTTAGGAACGATACGTAGTATAAACAAGTAAATATCAGCAAGTTGTAGTAAAAATCTTATGTTCATTTTGTTTGTTTAATACAAAACATATACAAAAGGATGAGCAGACCAAGATATAAAAGGCCAGAACTATGATTGAGATTAGGTTAGAATACAGGAACATATGAGGGGAATCTGGTAAAGTCCGGCAGTAGACATTAGGTCACTGAAGTACCTAAATATGAATTCCTGTATTCAGCCATCTCAAAATGGGGGAATGTTAGAGTCAAATCCTCCATCTTTGTATTTTGTCAGTCATCTTGTAACCTTTCACACATAAACTGTGTAAGTAAGTCGCAGCTGGCTATTTGTATATCTTATCTTCATGGTATATGGAGGTCACTGAGACTCATTTAGCACCAACATGACATCTTATCTCTGTTTACATGATATATGCATATAGACATAGTGTGAGCTGCTAGTTCACACATAAGTGTTTTTGAAGCTTTCTTTGTTTAAGGACAAAGTACAAAGTCCATTAAGCTGTAATGATATGCAAAATACATAAGGCCTCAGCCAATAGTCATGTGCCAGGTTTATCTTATAACCAATTATTTTATGCCAACTATGTTAGAATAGTCCAACCTGCTCTTGTCTGTATTGTATTTAAACCACCTTTGTGCACCATTAAATTAGAACTCACTTGATACACCATCAGTTGTGTGTGTGTGTGGCTTCTCCAGACCTGATAATGGGCGTAATTACTTCAGGCCTGATATTTAATTTGGAACTCAGCAACATACTCTATCATGGGGACCCCTTAATGTCCCTAACAATACCATTACAAAGGGAGAGACATGAATTATCCACATAATGTTATACCTGCAGTCATCCCATCTTATGCAATTCTTCCAGAAAATTTGTCCAGCCACAGTATGTTACTGTAAAAATAATAATGTCCACTACAAGAGCTTATAAAATAGGGCTCCGAGCTAATACAAAACTATTAAAGAGCGGTATAACGCACCAGCAAAATAGTATAGTTATACTGAGCAGATACATATTATATAGATGGGGCAAAAACTTTATCTACAAAATCTGAACACAGGAGGTTCAACAACAACAATATAAAGACGGGGGCAACACAGTGGCTCAGTGGTTAGTAGAGATGAGCGAGTAGTACTCGATCGAGTAGGTATTCGATTGAATACTACGGTATTCGAAATACTCGTACTCGATCGAGTACCACTCACTATTCAAATGGAAAAGTTCGATGCAGAACCAGCATTGATTGTCCGAATGCTATACAGTCAGCCAAGCAACGCTGGTTCTTCTCCTACCTTTAGAAGTCTTCTCCGTGCAGCTTCCCTGTTGCGCTTGTAGTGTGGGCATGCGCAATCGGCTCTGCCCAGGCCCGATACCTGGCACAGTGAATTCAGAGCCGGAAGACGCCGCTGGGACGCTGCACGGAGAAGACTTCTTGGAGGATCCAGCCCGACCCTCACTTGTGGACTTGGTAAGTATAATTTGATCGAACGTTGCCTACCCCTGAAACGAGCATTTTCCCCCCATAGACTATAATAGGATTCGATATTCGATTCGAGTAGTCGAATATTGAGGGGCTACTGGAAACGAATATCGAACCTCGAACATTTTACTGTTCGCTCATCTCTAGTGGTTAGCACTTCAGCCTTGCAACGCTGGAGTCCTGGGTTCAAATTCTGCCAGGAGCAACATCTGCAAGGGGTTTGTATGTTCTCCCCGTGTTTGCATGGATTTCTTCCCATACTAATACAAAGACATACTGATAGGGAAAAAATGTACATTGTAAGCCCTATATGTGGCTCACAATCTACATAAAAAATAAAAAAAAAGATCAGCAATATGTTTTTCAGTTTTAGGCTAAGGCCCCACGGAGCGTCCTGCACCATAAAACAATGCGGAAAAACCGCAGTGGCAACACATTGTTGTACTTCCTGCAGTGCTTTGCACAGTAAGTTTACAGTTTTCCTCTGTGGACTTCCTGCTTCAATTATACCTATAGGAAAACCACTGGCGTTTCCATAGATATAATTGACGTAGTACAATTTCCAAAACCGCAAAGTTTACCACGAAGTTGAGATGGGATTCGCTGAAATTCCATCCACTTTGCTGTGTCTGTAGCCCCGAGTGGGACATGAGCCACATGCTGCGGAGAATTTAGCCTTTTCTGTTGCAGATTTTGCTGCAATTTTTTGAACCAGTGTCAAAAGTGGCTTCCAAAGGAATGGGAAATATATAGGGAGCCCTTACCATTCTTCTAAATCCTTTCTTGTTTTCTCAAAAAAAAAAAAATTCTGGAAAATTGACAGCAAAAATCAGCGTTTTCACAATTTGTAGCTAGATTTTTTTTTACACCCATATTTGAATTTTCATAAAAAAGTATTGTAATAGAAAAAATTTGTTAAAGGCGTTGTCCATTTAATTTTTTTATTATTTAATACTGGTGGGACCAAAAACATAACAAGCCAGTACTCAACGCATAAGCGGCGGAAACTCCATATTTCTTCCTATACCTCCCAGATTGTTTGTGCCAGGTGACTGCTGCAGCCAATCGTAGACCTCAGAGGTCACCTTTTCGAAAACAGAAATAACCTACTGTTTGTGAAGAGGTCACCATGGAGGCCTGTGATTGGCTCCAGTGGTCCCCTCGTACATACGAGACATCATCAACTGGAAGAGCTATGTATAGATGAATGGAGCGGAAGTGGCGGCCCCAGGATTACTGATTTGTAATGTTTATGGTCCTACTACCAGCAGCATTAAATATTTTTTTAAAAAATCCAAAATGGACAAACCCTTTAAGATTGTGCTTTATGCTCCGTCATTTAATAATTCCAACGCAACATGGTCCTGTGAGATAAAATTGAAATCAATGCCAACCAGGCCCTGGCATAGCGCTCAGGTAAAGAGGTGACTTTATCCTACAAGATCATGCAGTAATTCCCACAATACTTTCGTATCTGACGTTACATGAAAACAGAAACTTTATTCTGCAGAAATCATAAAACAGAAATTTTAACAGAGAAGGACACAGGCAGACAAGAAGAAGTACAAGGAGCTGCCCTTGTGGTACAGGAGGGCATCTTGATGATTAAAGATCATCTTGTAAGAACAAAATCTAATAATAGTGTTAGAAAAGTGCGGACAATCCGCCGGGGTGAGTGGTGGCAGTAAATCAAACAATGCACAAGTTATTGGCTTGTCTATAAGTTAATATTTTGTGTTCTTCATGAGTGCACAGGAATAGTGAGTGAATACATTATTTCTCCAAGCAGACCTATTGTACTCACTGGAAGACATAGAAGGGCAGTGCTAAGACTCTTCTGATACTTTCACTCTATTAGGGTTGGTTCTCATCTGCGTTGGTATTCTGTCTGGGGGAGTTTGCATGGGGACCCCCCGAACGGAATACCAAACTCAATTGTAAGCGCTATGCAGTAAAAGAACACAGACCCCATAGACCAGACCTGGGCAAAGCTCGGCCCCCGGGCCATATCTGGCCCTCTGACTGATTCAGACCGGCCCGCATAGCTTGACTAGGGAGGTGTGTCTAGGGGAGGCGTGTTTAGGGAGGCGTGCCTTAGTGCCGGCAGGACAGTGCAAGAAGATGGAGACGTGGTGTGTGTCCTAAGGTACTGAGAGGGGAATGTGAGATGCCAGGTGGAGTGTGTGTGTGTGTGTGTGTCTATCTGTCTGTATGTGTCTGTCTGTGTGTGTGTGTGTCTCAGTAACCTAGGGGCAGAGATGGAAGGGGAATGTTATACTAGGGCAGAGATGGCAGATGAAGGGGGGTCATGAAATTGGGGGCAGATGGAAGGGGGGTACATGAAACTGGGGGAGAGATGGAGGGGGGACATGAAATGGGGCAGATGAAGGGGGATATGAAACTGAGGGAGAAATGGAGGGGGGACATGAAACTGGGGATAGATGAAGGGGACACTTAAACTGGGGGGACATTAAACTGGGGACAACTGGAGGGGGCATTAAACCATGGAGGTAGCTGGAGGGGGACCTGTCTACCTCTAGTTGACCCCAGTTTAATGTCACCCTCCAACTACCCCTATGGTTTAATGTCTGCTTCCAGCTGCCCGATTTTAATGTCCCCCTCTAGTTGCCCTCAGTTTCATGTCCCGCTCCAGATGTCATTAATTTATTGCCCCCTCCAACTGCCCCCACTGTTTAATGTCCCCCTCCAGCTGCCCCAGTTTCATGTCCCCTCTAGTTTTCCCCAGTTTAAACTGGTGCACCAGGAGAGGGACTTAATACTGTGGGGCAATTGGAAGGGGACATTATAATGTGGGGACATATAATGTACGGGTGACTGTAGGAGGATTATATTTTGTGGGGGTACATGGAAAGATGATTGGGAATAGGCGGAGTCAACTTAGAAGTGGGTGGAGCTAAATTTGCCGCGGCGCGGCCCTCTAGTATAGTTTCAATTTCTTATGCAGCCCCATGGGAAAATTAATTGCCTATCCCTGCCATAGACTATAATGGGGTCTGTGTGCTTGTCACCAAATCTCCACACAGACCATGCAGACAGGAAAGTAGTTCACAATCTACTTTCTTGTTCGCGTGATTCGTATGGGCAGCACGTGGCAAGCACACGGACCCCATTATATTCATGGGGTCTGTGTGCTTTTACTGCACAATGCTTGCAATTGCATTTGGTATTCCGTTCGGGGGGGGTCCCCATGCGGACTCCCCCGGACAGAATACCAACGCTTTAAAACGATCAACTGTACACAAATGAGCTCAATATGACTAATAATATGTGACTTCTAAAACCAGATAACTGTGCCAATGGTGATTTAGGTATGTCGTAATATTCTGCTGAGTAGGTATTTATTCTGTTATTTTCAGTATAACTGTAATGAATGTAGATGACTTGTGACATTATATCGATTAGTGTCGAAAATCCTAATTAAATTAACTGTAATTTAATGTAGCTACACAATATAATATAAAATGTGTGAATGGGAGGGCTTCGTACTATATGTCATATACTATACATAATATATATATATATATATATATATATATATATTTGGTACCTATTACACTTTTCGAAGTAGGGGATAATCGTACACATCAGGGAGAGTGTGTGCCTACATAGGCAGTACGGAGACTTACAAGTCATTCCTGCTCCGCTAGGGATTGTGGGTAAAAAATATGCAAATCTATTCTCCAGGATGTAATTAGGAGAACAGTGCACTCTGTATGCCGCCCTCTAGAGGGCAGCATCCTTAACATCATGCATGACAGTTAAAAAGTCTATATAATCATGATGCGGATTTAATTGCCAAATTAGTATTTCTATTCCAAAAGGAACAGATTCCCAGCTATAGACAGCGCTGTTTTGGCCTATTGGGCCATCCTCAGCATCCTCTAGAGGGCGGCGTACAGAGTTCACTGTTCTAATTACATCCTAGAGAATAGATTTGCATATTATTATTATTATTATTATTATTATTATTATTATTTATATAGCACCATTAATTCCATGGTGCTTTACATTTGGGGGTTACATCCAATACACAGAATATACAGGTACATATCATACTAACAGTGATCGGCTGGCACAGTGGGGTAGAGGGCCCTGCCCGCGAGGGCTTACAATCTTCGAGGGAAGGGGGTAGAGACAGAAGGAGAGGGGGAGACTGTACAGATGGTGGTGCGGTGATAGTGTTATTGGAGGTTGTAGGCCTTCCTGAATAGGTAAGTCTTAAGGGCCTTTTTGAAGCCTGCGATTGTGGGGGTCAGTCTTATGTGTTGTGGTAGGGAGTTCCAGAGTATGGGGGATGCACGGGGGAAATCTTGGAGACGGTTGTGTGAGGAACGGATGAGAGTAGAGCGGAGTAGGAGGTCGTTGGAGGATCTGAGGTTACGTGTGGGCAGGTAGCGGGAGATAAGGTCGGAGATATATGGAGGGGACAGGTTGTGGATGGCTTTGTATGTTAGCGTTAGTAGCTTGAATTCAATTCGCTGGGCTATAGGTAGCCAGTGGAGGGACTGGCAGAGGGGAGCAGCCGATGAAGATCGGGGGGTGAGGTGGATTAAGCGAGCAGCGCAGTTTAAGGTGGACTGGAGGGGGGCGAGGGTGTTAGCTGGGAGTCCATGGAGAAGGGTGTTGCAGTAGTCTAGGCGGGAGATTATGAGGGCCTGGACGAGCATCTTGGTAGTTTCTGGGGTGAGGAAGGAGCGGATTCGGTGGATGTTCTTGAGCTGGAGGCGACAAGAGGTGTTGAAAGTTATGGCTTTCTTTCTCCAGTTCCGATGAGTTACAGGCAGTTCCGTTCTTTCGTCCATCATTTTGGAGCAATGAAGCACCCATATTATACCCATCAGAAAGTTTCATTCGTTATCACATTACTAAGATTTAGGGATTACTAATTATTGATTAGGATTAGGGTTTGTATAGCAGAAAGGAAGATTATACACTGTAACCGCTCAGGGCATTAGCGCTTAATGCATGTTTCTTTTCTCAGCAGCTTTATTATCCTCAAGCAGAGAGACTTCACAAAGTCTAGCTTTTCTTCAGTATAAAGACAACAGAGAGAAGCTTCTCGGGGAGCACAAATTAAAGACCAAATGAACATACAGTCCTCTTTGTTAAATTACTGTTACATATAATCCCCAATTTAATTTGCATTTAAAAATTGGTTGACTCACTCTCCTGGGGGTCTGGCGTTTTTTTTAACACACGCACCTGTGAATGTAGACGTGTGTGGCATCTATAACATCATGTCTTACAGATTGAGTATATTTTAGTCCTAAAGTTGAAGTGTTTTTTGCTTATATTCACTTTTTACTGCAAAGTTGCATGATGGTGCTTGTGTGTAATAACTATTAAGTTGTATATGTGAAATACGTAGATTTTGATAGCATAGTAGTTGTTTGTGATGTGCACTATATATTTTGACTTAATTTTTTAATTAATTTCGTCAATTATTGATGAAAAACTGCATGTGTTTTACTATAAGGAAAATGTTGTTTTTGTACCGTGTTAGCCAGTGGGTAGGAAATATAAAAAAAACAAAAAAAAAACTTGAAAGTCTTTAGTAGATTATACCTTTTTTAATGGCTAACTCATAATGATGACAGAATATAACGTTTCGAAGCTCCCGGCTTCTTCTTCAGATATAACTAAAAATTTCTGAAGGCTGCATATCCATGTACAACAGGACACATAGGGATAGAATTTTAAGAGGGAGGGGGGAAGGCAGCAGAGGCTTATTGGTATATTCACATAAACAGTTCCCAGGTTCTTATCTTTATGGCTGTCTAAGTTCAGTGATTTCTGTAGGATGACATGAACCCATGTGAAAGATTCATTCCATTCTCCAGAGTGTTAAATAAGGTCATGCACTTGTACTCATAAATCTGTCTCTGTTTCCTTGATTTAAAATCCCCTCTTAAAGAGGACCTTTTATCAGATCGGGCACAGGCAGTTTTATATACTGCTGGAAAGCTGACAGTGTGCTGAATTCAGCGCACTGTCGGCTTTCCCGTTCTGTGCCCGGTGTAAAGCACTATCCGCCCCGGTACCTTAGCTCTTTACAGTCAGAAGGGCGTTTCTGACACTTAGCCAGGGACGCCCTTCTGCCCAGCAGTGCCTATCGTGCTGTACTGTGTGAGCGGGGAGGAACGCCCCCTCCCTCTGCTCACACAGCTCGTCCATAGACGAGTATTATCAGGAGCGGGAGGGGGGAATTACTCCCCACTCCACAGTACAGCGCGATTGGCGCTGCTGGGCAGAAGGGCGTCCCTGGCTAAGTGTCAGAAACACCCTTCTGACTGTAAAGCCCTACGGTATCGGGACCGATAGCGCTTTACACCGGGCACAGATCGGGAAAGCCGATAGTGCGCTGAATTCAGCGCACTGTCAGCTTTCCAGCAGTATATAAAACTGCATGTGCCCGATCTGATGAAAGGTCCTCTTTAAAATCAAAATTTTCATGTGATTGGTGATATTATGATCTTCATTGCAGAAATGTTTTGACACAGAAAGGTCCAGTCTTTGTTCTCTAATCATATGGTGATGTGAGTTCATTCTCATTCTGAGCTTCTGACCGGTCTTTCCAACATACAGATTTTCAGTGGAACATTTTGGTGCATATTATTAAATACACTACATTAGGTGTGTTATAGGTGAACGTACCTGGGATTTTATATTCCTTGTTAGTTTGGTATCTCTATCCTGTCAGTGGTCAGTATGTGAGAGCAGGTTTTGCACCTTTTCTGTCCGCATGGAAATGTTCCTGTGTTAGTTGGAGGTGACAGTGAGCTGCTAATAACCATATTCCTGAGGTTTGGTGGCTGTCTATAGCACAGGAGAGGGGGGTCTGGAAATATGGATTTTAGACGGTTGTCTTTTGTCTTTTACTAAGTATTTTAAGCTTACAAGCTATTACTGATGGAACCTTGGCCTGATTGTGAGTTTAGCGCAATTGTTTCTTTTGACATTTTTTTAGTCTTGTTTGACACAACATGAAGGTGAAGATAACCATAAAGAAACTGTCAAGACAACTGAAGCCATTGGTTTGTTTACTTCCAGTAAGTATATGGGGTGTCAGGGTACACCTACTTTCCAATCCCTGTAATTTATAGGTTGTTAAACTTTCAACATTTCTAGCTTAAAAACAGATATTTGGTTTTTCCAGTTCTATTGATTTTATGAGGATAGGTATGAACTCTGCACATATAATATTTTTATTTTTAACACGCCGAGTTGTATTTCTAAAATGGACCTGGTTTCTATTTTCAAGAAAGATATGGTTATGGGGTGGGTAGTGTAGAATTAATTTTTAATTTTGCAATTTAGGTTTTATTTGTCATGTCAAAAGTGTAAAAATTCTCCTGTCTACAAGAGTTATATAATGTCCAAAAACTGCTTACAGTAAAAGAGGTATTAAAGGAAAGCTATTAGTGCATCATTCACGTCTCCCCTTCCAGTATCCGTCTACACTCTCCTAAGCCTCAAGCCCCACCTTCTTCCTAGGTCTGAAACACTAACCTGGGAGGCGGGGTACGCGAAGCGAGAAGAGGCGAGAAGTGGAGCGAGAACAGAGGGGAGCGGTAGCGAACTGTGCAGGTAAGTGTTAGCTACTAGAGCTGTCAGCTACTAAAGATGAGCGAGTACTATTCAAAACTGTTCATATGTTCCTGTATGGGGATGCATGTGGAGTCAGGTGTACTTTTTAGTTATACCATTTTGGGGAATGTCTGTTGTTTCGATCACTTTTTATTCAAATAGGTGAAATGGCAAAAAAGGGCGGTTTGGGATTTATTTATCCTGCTATGGCGATAACTATATGGGAACATTTTTTTAATGAGTTTGTAGACAGGCCATTTTTGGACACAGATATAAGTAATGTGTATTTTGAATTTTTTATATTGTATTTTTTTTATGTATTCTAGGGAAAGGGGGGAGATTTGAACTTTATTTTTTTTTACAATTTTATTGTCCCTCCCCCGAGGGAACTTGAACCTGCAATCATTTGATTGCAAGTCCCACAGACAGCAATACAACTGTTTTGCAGTCTATGGGACATTCGCTATATAGCTATTGAGGCTGGTTATAGACCCACCAATCCACCAAGATACCTCCTGTCCTTTATGCTCTGCCTGCAATACCCCTTTAGGGCTAGAATCACACAAACAGTTTTTATGACGGTGTTTCAAGACTTGACCAGGAGTCAACCAATAAAAATGGACATTAAAATGGACAATTATAAAGGAAAACCTGATCTTTTCCCTCTCGGCATGTGTAATTTCACCCTATAAAAACATTTATAGGGAAGTGTGATATTTCCCTGCAGCACCAAAACTTCAGCAATTTACAGTTGCCATTCAAACCAATGAGTTATTTGTGTAGAACAGGACAGGACAAGTCCTCCGGGATAAGACACGTTCTTTTTGTGAACCAGTGATCCTTCTCTATTGACTCTGAATTCCTTAGTTGGGATCATAAAAATGGATTTCCTAAACTAGACAACCCAACAAAAAATTTTTTCTGTACATCTTAGAAAGAAGGAAACTTTATAGCTTAGTAAATCCTCTATGAACTAGTAATCTGGAGCACGACTAATGTGGACAACAGTCCATCACTGACCACAGCGAACATCTAGAAGATGACATAACATAGCAGCAATAAGGAAGCCCTCAAGACGTGCAACAATATAACAATAAACCTCGGCGCTCTGTTTAAAAACTATTAAAATATTTCAAACCAGAGTCTTTTTTTTGTGTTTTCATCCAAGAAGTATCACGCTGTCAGGGTGATTGCTCCATCTCCTGGTGGCTTTATGGTACTTTTCTATGTCAGTGATGGAAAAGAGCAACACATAACCTAAGACTCATATTGGGAAAGAAAAAAACGCACCTTAATGTCTTAAGCAGCTTCAGTTTTGTTCAGACAAGGTCGAGCTTAAGTTATTTTTGTTCTGTTTCAGCAGTGGATTATTCTTTTGACATCCAGCCTGACTCATCTAAATTGCAGACTGAACCTTCAGAAAGACATTTAGAAGGATATTTAAGTTCCTATGCACGGTATTGACAAGACGACACGCTAGAGGTTGGTAAACACAACCTTTTAAAGTCACTTCCACTTCAAAAAAAGCAATTAATCAAACCTGGTAAGACTGCCTAACACACTATCCATAACCTCAGGTAGTAATCCAATCTAAGATATCCAATTAAGAGCTAGCAAATTGACACAAGGGAATACAAGAGCGAGAATGGAGATGTCCTCCGAGACATCGCGGTTATGGTCAGCTCTTTGATCTCGCCCATGAAGGTTAATCTGATTCAGGACATGGAAAAAAGTATATTCCCATGAGCTAAAGCTCAAAAAAAAAAAAAGTTAAATAAAATGTTAAATAAAATAAATGTTAAATATCTATCTATCTATCTATCTATCTATCTATCTATCTATCTATCTATCTATCTACCCATATATATGTATATATATATATATATATATATATATATATATATATATACACATACATATATCTTCGGAAATATAATTACTTATTATAACCTGTTATATCAAGTGACGTCTCAGAATCATCATGTCAGCCCATATATATATATATATATATGGTCCCTCTGTATATGCTTCTTCAAACCACATTGCTCTGTACACACCAATTGTTCTTGAGAAAAGACAATTCTATATTCTTATAGAGACAAATTGTAGGTCACATTCCTCAGGTTACCCATGCATGTTAAAGTCTATGTACAGTATAGGGCCGAGCAGAGAGAGAGAGACATAGTAGCAGAAACCCAGGCTTAGACCTCATGTACACAACCGAGTGTGATTCAGATGTGGGGCTGGGTTTGCAGTGGAATGCATTCTGATTAGAGATGAGCGAACAGTAAAATATTCGATATTCGTTATTCATTTCGAATAGCCGCTCAATATTCGACTATTCGATCGAATATCAAACCCTATGGGGAAAAATGCTTCGTTTCAGGGGAACCCACCATTCGACTCAGGAGGGTCACCAAGTCCACTATGACACCTCAGAAAATGATGCCAACACCTCTGCAATGCAACTGGGACAGCAGGGGAAGCATGTCTGGGGGCATCTAACACACCAAAGTCCCAGTATTACCCCACCAACACAGCCTATAAACTACACACTTTCCACATTCAAAAAAACCTGTATCAAAGTGGGAAAATACCTGGAAACCTTCTTTCTTCTCCAATTGAATGGACAGAAACCCAAATTCAAGCTAAAGAAACATTACCAAGCACCCCTTTAAATAACGTTGCCCATGACAACCGCAGATGGCATAGGTAATGGGGAATCCAACAGTACCCACCCTGAACTGTCATTGTGGATGTGTGTGGATGTGTGAGTGATGTGGTAAGACCTTCCAATATTCACTTTTATAGCCCTTAACGTGAGCCCTTCAAAATTAAATTACAGGCCCTTAACCTGAGCTATCAGTAGAGATTGAGGCCCTTTAGGTGACTTCAGCCTTCTACCTGCAGAGTTTTAGGCCCTTAGAGTGAGTAGAGCCTTGCACCATCAGAGTTTTGGGCCCTTGGCGTGAGTAGAGCCTTTAAAAAGCAGTGGTTTTGGCCCTTGCAGTGAGTAGAGCCTCTAACCAGCAGAGTTGGAGGGAATGAGGGTGGATTGAGCCTCTAACCAGCAGAGTTGGGGGGAATCAGGTTGGATAGATCCTAATAGGATCAGAATTGGAGAGGGTAAGCACACACATGAAACTTCATGTCTATCCAGTGGCTGTTCATTTTTATGAGCGTCAGCACTGTCAGCTGATAGCCAGCTGCACTTATCCGTAATTATGCCAGCGGCTGCGCTGAAGACCCTTTCCGAAAGCACGCTGGCGACAGGGCAGGAAAGGACCTCCAATGCGTACAGCGCAAGTTCCAGCCATAAATCCAACTTGTACACCCAATAAGTATAGGGTGCAGAGGGATAGGAGAGGACAGGGCTGGTGTCGGCCAGGTACCCCCGTAACATGTGACTATACTTGTCCCTCCTGTTGACACTAGGCTCCTCAGTGGCATTACTTTGGCCGGGGGGTGCCATTAATGTGTCCCAGACCTTGGAGAGTGTGCCCCTGCCGGGTGTGGACCGGATGACAGTTCGCCTGTTGGAGGAACTCTCCTGTGTGCCGCCAACGAGAGTTGATGGAAAGATCTCCATCATATTCTGCACCAGTTGCTTGTGGCAATCACTGATGCTACTGGCCCTCCCCTCTACCGGAATAAAATTACAAACATTTTTATACTGGTGGTCGAGGATTGCAAAAATCCAGTAGTCGTTGCTCTCCAGGATTTTGACAATGCGTTTGTCAGTTGAAAAGCACTCCAACATGTATTCACCCATTTGTGCCAGAGTGTTACTTGGCATCACTTGGCTGCGCCCACCGGAATGGTCACTCTCCATTTCCTCCTCTTCCTCCTCCATTTCGTCCCAACTGTGCTGCAGCAATGAGATGTAATGAACTTCCCCGCTAGCCTCTTGTGTGACAATGAGATCTTCCACTTCGTCATCCTCCTCCTTCAATATACGCTGTGAAGCGGACAGGAGTGTGCCCTGACTATCCTGCTGGGATGGTTGTGCTCCTATGCCCGACTCCTCAGCGTCCAATGCATTATTCCTGATGGCGATGAGGGATTCTCACATCACACACAGGAGCGGGATTGTGACAGCTGACCCTCATGGTTGCCTCCTCAAAGACATGCAAGATCTCGCATAAGTCTGCCATCCATGGTCACTCATGGTGCAGAAACTGCGGGAGCAGACTCTGAGGAACCCTTGGGTTTTGGAGAAGGTACTCCATCAAGGGTCTCTGCTGCTCACACACTCTGCTTAACATGTGGTACGACGAATTCCAGTATGTGGGGACGTTGCACATCAGCCGGTGTTCTGGTGGCTGGAGGCTTCGGAGGCTAGCAGCGGCTACTGTAGACTTGCGAAAGTGGGCGCACAAGCGCCGCACTCTCACCAGTAGCTCGGGTACATTTGGGTATGTTTTTAAAAAAACGTTGCACCACTAAATTGAACACATGGGCCAGGCATGGAATGTGTTGGAGGTTGGCAAGCTCCAGAGCCGCTAACAGGTTGCGGCCATTATCACACACGACCATGCCTGGGCCCAGGTGAAGCTGCGAAAACCATGTTGCCGTCTCCTCGAGGAGGGCATCCCTCACCTCGGAGGCAGTTGTTTGGGGGAACGTGTTGGAGGCTGGCAAGCTCCAGAGCCCTCCAACAAGGCAAAAAAGACTGGCCCCAGGGGCAGCAGGGAAAAACAAATTGCCATCTCATCCAGGATGGCATCCCTGACCTCAGAGGCAGTGTGCTGTCTGTCCACCAAGTTGATGAGCTTCAGCATGGCATGCTGACTCCCCACGTCAGTGCTGCAGCGTTTCCAGCAGCTAGCTGTGGTCGATGTGATGGCAGAGTGGAGGAGGAGGAGGGTGGTGGTTCAGAGCCCCTGCCAGGAATGTTGGGCAGGGAAATGAGGTAGACCGCCCCAGCTTGTGACCCATTCCCAGCCTCAACTACATTCACCCAGTGTGCCGTCAGTGAAATGTAGCATCCCTGTCCGCATGCACTTGTCCACGTTTCGGTGGTCAAGTGGACCTTTGTGCAAAGCACGGAACTTAGGGCCCACCTCATGTTGCGTGACATGTGCTGGTGCAAGGCAGGAATGGCACAGCGGGAGAAGTAGTGATGGCTAGGGACGGCATAGCAAGGTGCCACACTTACCATCAGGTCACGGAAGGCCTGAGTTTCCACAAGCCGGAATGGCAACATCTCCTGGGCCAGGAGTTTGGAGATGTGCGCGTTTACGGCTTGTGCATGTGGGTGAGTAGCGCTGTATTTTTGCCTGCGCTCAAAAGTCTGGGAGATGGTGGGTTGCTGTGAAGAGGCGCATGAAGATACAGGAGAAGGAGTTAAGGCAGGAGAAGGAGCTACGGCAGGAGAAGGAGCTGAGGCAGGAAAAGGGGAGGATGAGGGAGAAGTCTCCAAAGTGGTGGAGGCAGATGTGGAGGTTTCCTGGCTGCTGGTTTGGACTGTAGCGCTAGCACTGGCAACAGAGGGAGAGGCAGTGGCAGCAAAGCTGGACAACGATTGTCCTGCGTTTGCTCTCTGCCTCTTAGCCCAGTGGTTGCCTTCCAAATGACGGTGCATGCCAGAGGTTGTAAGGTTTCTCTTTTCAGAGCCCCTACTCAGTTTCGAGTTGCAGAGTGTGCAAACCACTGTATATTTGTCCGACGCACATACATTGAAAAAATTCCACACTACCGAAGACCGTGGCCTTGATGTGGGAGTTTTTCTAGGCTGGCTACAAGAGGGAACATTTTGGGCCCTGCTGGCTGTGGCCTGGCTTCGGTGAAGCAGCTGTCCTCTGCCTCTGGATATGCCTCAACCTCTAGCCACCCTCTTTGGTCCTGCACTTCCCTCCACATCTACACTGCTCTCCCACGGCTCCTCCTCCTCCTCTTGCACACCGCACATGGCAACAGTCTGCCCTGATGGCAACTGTGTCTCTTCATCGTCGTCACTGAGGGCTGATTGCTGGTCAACAACAACAACAACAGGAGATAACGGATGCTCCAGTGTTTGTGCATCAGAACACTGCAACTCATCTGTTACCTCTGGTGATTCAGGACATGGTGGGACAGAGAGAGGGACAGTGAATGGACCCGAAAACAGCTCCTGGGAGGTGGGAAAGGTGGGATTAGGTTGCTAGGAAGATTGGGCATGTTGTGAGGAAGGAGGACCAGACTGTTGGGTAGGAGGAGGAGTTGAGGTAGAGGCTGACTGGCTGGTGGAGAATGTGCTGGAAACATTGTCTGCCAGCCATTGTAACACCTCTTCCTGGTGCTCAGGCCTGGTTAGGGTTGTACTCTGCACCCTACTTAATGTGGCCATCAAGCCGGAGACTGTGGGGAAGCGCAATGCTTGCTGCCGCAGAGCAGTAGGCACAGTAGACGCTGTTGGTTGAGCGCAACCTTGCTCCACATCTGCATTTCCACACCCCCATCCTCGTCTCCTTGCGCTAGCCTTACGCATTTTTTGATGCATACTAATTCCCTTTTTATGGTCTATACACCCCAGAGAAAAGCCGTTTGTCACGTATATAGCAAGAAGTAACTTCTGTGGATTCCTGCTATTTTTTTTGGGGGGGGGACACCCCTAATAAAAGCTGTTTTTCACGTATATAGCAAGAAGTAACTGCTGTGGATTCCTGCAATTTTTTTTTGGGGGGGGGACACCCCTAATAAAAACTGTTTTTCACGTATATAGCAAGAAGTAACTGCTGTGGATTCCTGCTATTTTGTGGGGGACACCCCAGAGAAAAGCTGTTTTTCACGTATATAGCAAGAAGTAACTGCTGTGGATTCCTGCTATTTTTTTTGGGGGGACACCCCAGAGAAAAGCGGTTTGTCACGTATATAGCAAGAAGTAACTGCTGTGGATTCCTGCTATTTTTTTTGGGGGGGACACCCCTAATAAAAGCTGTTTTTCACGTATATAGCAAGAAGTAACTGCTGTGGATTCCTGCTATTTTGTGGGTGACACCCCAGAGAAAAGCTGTTTTTCACGTATATAGCAAGAAGTAACTGCTGTGGATTCCTGCTGTTTTTTTTGGGGGGACACCCCAGAGAAAAGCGGTTTGTCACGTATATAGCAAGAAGTAACTGCTGTGGATTCCTGCTATTTTTTTGGGGGGGGACACCCCTAATAAAAGCTGTTTTTCACGTATATAGCAAGAAGTAACTGCTGTGGATTCCTGCTATTTTGTGGGGGACACCCCAGAGAAAAGCTGTTTTTCACGTATATAGCAAGAAGTAACTGCTGTGGATTCCTGCTATTTTTTTGGGGGGGACACCCCAGAGAAAAGCGGTTTGTCACGTATATAGCAAGAAGTAACTGCTGTGGATTCCTGCTATTTTTTTTGGGGGGGACACCCCTAATAAAAGCTGTTTTTCACGTATATAGCAAGAAGTAACTGCTGTGGATTCCTGCTATTTTGTGGGTGACACCCCAGAGAAAAGCTGTTTTTCACGTATATAGCAAGAAGTAACTGCTGTGGATTCCTGCTGTTTTTTTTGGGGGGACACCCCAGAGAAAAGTGGTTTGTCACGTATATAGCAGGAGGTAACTGATGTGGATTCCTGCTATTTTGTGTGGGGAGACCCCTAACAAAAGCTGGTATGCAAGTATATAGCATCAAGTAACTGTTCTGTATTCCTGTTTTCCACCGTCCATGGAAAGCTGGACTCCTGTCCCTGCAGTATATAGCTCTGAGAAGAGCTGTTGTTGTTCTTCGTTTTTTCCCCTGCCTATCTGAAGCTAATGCCTATCTAGCCCTCAGCAGATATGTTTCTCTCCCTATCTCTGACCGCAAAAATGGCAAATATGGCGGCGGCCGTTCTTATAAATGGGAGGTCACATGTTTTCGTCAGCCAATGGTTTATTTCAATTTTTTTCACTGCCTCCGTTGTCGTAGTTCCTGTCCCACCTCCCCTGTACAGTTGGTGCAAAAACCACGCCAGAGAAGGTGGGAGTGGATACAAATTTTTACTGCATATTCCGCGTGGTATTCGATTGGGAACGAATATCTCGAACAGCCTGATATTCAATTGAATACCTATTCGATCGAACGGTGTTCGCTCATCTCTAATAACACTCGGCATGACATCTAAGTGAATTCCGTCATGCATGTCATTGGAACTGAATGAATCTGAAGCCCCCATAGACTGTGCATGGGGTCTTAGAGTGATGCTGGAACTAGATAGGACCTTACTATCACAACTGAAGTACTTTATTCATATCAGTACTGGTCAATAATTCTATGTATAAGCTTGCTTTATCTTGGGGCTGTTTCTGAAAGAAAGTGAGACAGTATTATAGAGCATATTCTGCTGTACTTGCTTTACTTATAGTGTGCAGTATATTGCAGCTAGAGATAGTGGGGGAGGTAGGCTCAGTGGTGGCAGCAACAGACCCAGACAGAGACAGACACCAAAATCAGGTTCCTCGGGTTTATTTAGAAAAACAGGGAAATAAATAAACTTTCACTAAAGGCACAAATAAGCAAAACAAAATACAGCCTTAACTTCGGGCAAAAATAAAACAAATCCTGCTCGTCCGAGCGAAGAAACTAAACAAAGGTAGATTGTAAGCGATTGCAAGCCCTCGCGGGCAGGGCCCTCTACCCCACTGTGCCAGTCAGTCATTGCTAGTATTATATCTACCTGTATATTTTGTGTATTGTATGTAACCCCCAAATGTAAAGCACCATGGAATTAATGGTGCTATATAAATAATAATAATAATAAACAAAGGTACTCTAACTGTACATGTAGCTTACTACCAGCCACACGGTCAAAACAAAACACAACAGAAGCTATGGTACAAACTAGTCTCTCACCAGATGTCGGGACAGAACCCAACTCCTCCACTCTTCCCCAAGAATTGCCCAGAATTGAAGTCTTGACAGGTTTTATAGACCTTTAATGAGGCCCAACTCCCATATGTGCTTGGAAGCTCCTTCCTGCTTGGACAAGAAGTAGTTAAGTGAAAGGGAACCTCAAAGATGAGGTTTTTTGTTACATCTGTGTGTTAACCTCACTCACCACACATAAGAGAGCAATCTGGGGATGATATAGTGACATTCCATGGATGACCTGTCACTTTTTGTGACTATTTTTTTGTTTTCCCCTTCTATTTACTATGCTGTAAAATAAACATTCCAAGTCTGATAACCTTTTCATTTTTGTGTTGACATACAGTAAGTATACAGCTTGTCATGTGCTGGATTTTTATTGCTGTCATTTTATGGTGGATGTTTGGTTGAGGGGGTGATGGACATAGAATGTGACCCATCTCCATGTAAAGCTTTAAGATTAGAGATGAGAGAACACTAAAATGTTCGAGTTTCGAAATTCGATTCGAACAGCCGCTCACTGTTCGAGTGTTCGAATGGGTTTCGAACCCCATTATAGTCTATGGGGAACATAAACTCGTTAAGGGGGAAACCCAAATTCGTGTCTGGAGGGTCACCAAGTCCACTATGACACCCCAGGAAATGATACCAACACCCTGGAATGACACTGGGACAGCAGGGGAAGCATGTCTGGGGGCATAAAAGTCACTTTATTTCATGGAAATCCCTGTCAGTTTGCGATTTTCGCAAGCTAACTTTTCCCCATAGAAATGCATTGGCCAGTGCTGATTGGCCAGAGTACGGAACTCGACCAATCAGCGCTGGCTCTGCTGGAGGAGGCGGAGTCTAAGATCGCTCCACACCAGTCTCCATTCTGGTCCGACCTTAGACTCCGCCTCCTCTGGCAGAGCCAGCGCTGATTGGCCGAAGGCTGGCCAATGCATTCCTATGCGAATGCAGAGACTTAGCAGTGCTGAGTCAGTTTTGCTCAACTACACATCTGATGCACACTCGGCACTGCTACATCAGATGTAGCAATCTGATGTAGCAGAGCCGAGGGTGCACTAGAACCCCTGTGCAAACTCAGTTCACGCTAATAGAATGCATTGGCCAGCGCTGATTGGCCAATGCATTCTATTAGCCCGATGAAGTAGAGCTGAATGTGTGTGTTAAGCACACACATTCAGCACTGCTTCATCACGCCAATACAATGCATTAGCCAGTGCTGATTGGCCAGAGTACGGAATTCGGCCAATCAGCGCTGGCTCTGCTGGAGGAGGCGGAGTCTAAGGTCGGACCTGAATGGAGACTGGTGTGGAGCGATCTTAGACTCCGCCTCCTCCAGCAGAGCCAGCGCTGATTGGCCGAATTCCGTACTCTGGCCAATCAGCGCTGGCCAATGCATTCTATTAGCCCGATGAAGTAGAGCTGAATGTGTGTGCTAAGCACACACATTCAGCACTGCTTCATCACGCCAATACAATGCATTAGCCAGTGCTGATTGGCCAGAGTACGGAATTCGGCCAATCAGCGCTGGCTCTGCTGGAGGAGGCGGAGTCTAAGGTCGGACCTGAATGGAGACTGGTGTGGAGCGATCTTAGACTCCGCCTCCTCCAGCAGAGCCAGCGCTGATTGGCCGAATTCCGTACTCTGGCCAATCAGCGCTGGCCAATGCATTCTATTAGCCCGATGAAGTAGAGCTGAATGTGTGTGCTTAGCACACACATTCAGCTCTACTTCATCGGGCTAATAGAATGCATTGGCCAATCAGCGCTGGCCAATGCATTCTATTAGCTTGATGAAGCAGAGTGTGCACAAGGGTTCAAGCGCACCCTCGGCTCTGATGTAGCAGAGCCGAGGGTGCACAAGGGTTCAAGTGCACCCTCGGCTCTCCTACATCAGAGCCGAGGGTGCGCTTGAACCCTTGTGCAGCCTCAGCTCTGCTACATCAGAGCCGAGGGTGCGCTTGAACCCTTGTGCACACTCTGCTTCATCAAGCTAATAGAATGCATTGGCCAGCACTGATTGGCCAGAGTACGGAATTCGGCCAATCAGCGCTGGCCAATGCATCCCTATGGGAAAAAGTTTATCTCACAAAAATCACAATTACACACCCGATAGAGCCCCAAAAAGTTATTTTTAATAACATTCCCCCCTAAATAAAGGTTATCCCTAGCTATCCCTGCCTGTACAGCTATCCCTGTCTCATAGTCACAAAGTTCACATTCTCATATGACCCGGATTTGAAATCCACTATTCGTCTAAAATGGAGGTCACCTGATTTCGGCAGCCAATGACTTTTTCCAATTTTTTTCAATGCCCCCAGTGTCGTAGTTCCTGTCCCACCTCCCCTGCGCTGTTATTGGTGCAAAAAAGGCGCCAGGGAAGGTGGGAGGGGAATCGAATTTTGGCGCACTTTACCACGCGGTGTTCGATTCGATTCGAACATGGCGAACACCCTGATATCCGATCGAACATGTGTTCGATAGAACACTGTTCGCTCATCTCTATTTAAGATGCTTCACGTGCTTTTGACTATATCATCTAAGCAGTTAGACAGAATCAGCTTTTTCTTTTCTTTTTTTTTTTTTTTTCCTATCAGTAGGTCTTTGTAGAATGGGAGGAAATCCACACAAGCTCGGGGAGAACATACAAACTCCTTGCAGATGCTGTTCCTGGCAGGATTGGAACCCAGGACTTCAGCGATTCAAGGCTGCAGTGCTAACCACTGAGCTACCGTGTTGCCACCAGCGAGTTCTAAACACAGACTGACCCCAGTTATTTATTTCAAGGGCTCAGCTTCTGTGCTCCTGAGATCATCATGACATATCTGTACATCACAGTGGCATGGGGCTTGTTGTTGGCTGGATAAGCTGTAGTTTTTATTGCTATCATTTGCTATCATGCCATCATCAGTGTAACTAAAGTCTTGTGGGCCCGGGTGCAATCTTATGTCCAGGGCCCCCTACCTCATCTCTACAGTGAATTCTTGATAGTAATGGTTACGGATAATAAGGAGTAGAGATGAGCGAACACTAAAATGTTCGAGGTTCGAAATTCGATTCGAACAGCCGCTCAATGTTCGTGTGTTCGAACGGGTTTCGAACCCCATTATAGTCTATGGGGAACAGATACTCGTTAAGGGGGAAACCCAAATCCGTGTCTGGAGGGTCACCAAGTCCACTATGACACCCCAGGAAATGATGCCAACACCTCTGGAATGACACTGGGACAGCAGGGGAAGCATGTCTGGGGGCATCTAACACACCAAAGACCCTCTATTACCCCAACATCACAGCCTAACAACTACACACTTTACACACTCAATACCACCTCTCTGACAGTAGGAAAACACCTTGAAACATGTGTATTTGGCACTTGCAGTGAGGAGAGCTTGTCACCAGCAGTGAATTTGGCCCTTGTAGTAAGTTGAGGTTGGCACCAACATTTGTTTTGAAAATCAGGGTGGATTGAGCCTCTAACCAGCAGAGTTTGGGCAAATTCATGGTGGAGGGAGCCTCTAAACACCCCAGTTTGGGCAAATTCATGGTGGAGGGAGCCTCTAAAAACCCCAGTTTGGACCAATTCATGGTGGAGGGAGCCTCTAACCAGCCCAGTTTGGGCAAATTCATGGTGGAGGGAGCCTCTAAAAAACCCAGTTTGGACCAATTCATGGTGGAGGGAGCCTCTAACCAGCCCAGTTTGGGCAAATTCATGGTGGAGGGAGCCTCTAACCAGCCCAGTTTGGACCAATTAATGGTGGAGGGAGCCTCTAACCAGCCCAGTTTGGACCAATTAATGGTGGAGGGAGCCTCTAACCAGCCCAGTTTGAACCAATTCATGGTGGAGGGAGCCTCTAAACAGCCCAGTTTGGGCAAATTCATGGTGGAGGGAGCCTCTAAAAAACCCAGTTTGGACCAATTCATGGTGGAGGGAGCCTCTAACCAGCCCAGTTTGGACCAATTCATGGTGGAGGGAGCCTCTAAACAGCCAAGTTTTGGGAAATTCATGGTGGAGGGAGCCTCTAACCAGCCCAGTTTGGACCAATTCATGGTGGAGGGAGCCTCTAAACAGCCAAGTTTTGGGAAATTCATGGTGGAGGGAGCCTCTAACCAGCCCAGTTTGGACCAATTCATGGTGGAGGGAGCCTCTAAAAAACCCAGTTTGGACCAATTCATGGTGGAGGGAGCCTCTAAACAGACCAGTTTGGGCAAATTCATGGTGGAGGGAGCCTCTAACCAGCCCAGTTTGGACCAATTAATGGTGGAGGGAGCCTCTAAACAGCCCAGTTTGGGCAAATTCATGGTGGAGGGAGCCTCTAACCAGCCCAGTTTGGACCAATTCATGGTGGAGGGAGCCTCTAACCAGCCCAGTTTGGGCAAATTCATGGTGGAGGGAGCCTCTAAAAAACCCAGTTTGGACCAATTCATGGTGGAGGGAGCCTCTAACCAGCCCAGTTTGGGCAAATTCATGGTGGAGGGAGCCTCTAACCAGCCCAGTTTGGACCAATTAATGGTGGAGGGAGCCTCTAACCAGCCCAGTTTGGACCAATTCATGGTGGAGGGAGCCTCTAACCAGCCCAGTTTGGACCAATTAATGGTGGAGGGAGCCTCTAAACAGCCAAGTTTTGGGAAATTCATGGTGGAGGGAGCCTCTAACCAGCCCAGTTTGGACCAATTCATGGTGGAGGGAGCCTCTAAACAGCCCAGTTTGGGCAAATTCATGGTGGAGGGAGCCTCTAAAAAACCCAGTTTGGACCAATTCATGGTGGAGGGAGCCTCTAATTAGCCCAGTTTGGACCAATTAATTGTGGAGGGAGCCTCTAACCAGCCCAGTTTGGACCAATTAATGGTGGAGGGAGCCTCTAAACAGCCCAGTTTGGGCAAATTCATGGTGGAGGGAGCCTCTAACCAGCCCAGTTTGGACCAATTAATGGTGGAGGGAGCCTCTAACCAGCCCAGTTTGGACCAATTAATGGTGGAGGGAGCCTCTAACCACCCCAGTTTGGACCAATTCATGGTGGAGGGAGCCTCTAACCAGCCCAGTTTGGACCAATTCATGGTGGAGGGAGCCTCTAAAAAACCCAGTTTGGACCAATTCATGGTGGAGGGAGCCTCTAAACAGCCCAGTTTGGGCAAATTCATGGTGGAGGGAGCCTCTAAAAAACCCAGTTTGGACCAATTCATGGTGGAGGGAGCCTCTAACCAGCCCAGTTTGGACCAATTAATGGTGGAGGGAGCCTCTAAACAGCCAAGTTTGGACCAATTCATGGTGGAGGGAGCCTCTAAAAACCCCAGTTTGGACCAATTCATGGTGGAGGGAGCCTCTAACCAGCCCAGTTTGGACCAATTAATGGTGGAGGGAGCCTCTAACCAGCCCAGTTTGGACCAATTAATGGTGGAGGGAGCCTCTAACCACCCCAGTTTGGACCAATTCATGGTGGAGGGAGCCTCTAAACAGCCAAGTTTGGACCAATTCATGGTGAAGGGAGCCTCTAAAAACCCGTTTGGACCAATTCATGGTGGAGGGAGCCTCTAACCAGCCCAGTTTGGGCAAATTCATGGTGGAGGGAGCCTCTAAACAGCCCAGTTTGGGCAAATTCATGGTGGAGGGAGCCTCTAACCAGCCCAGTTTGGACCAATTAATGGTGGAGGGAGCCTCTAACCAGCCCAGTTTGGACCAATTAATGGTGGAGGGAGCCTCTAACCACCCCAGTTTGGACCAATTCATGGTGGAGGGAGCCTCTAAACAGCCAAGTTTGGACCAATTCATGGTGGAGGGAGCCTCTAAAAACCCCAGTTTGGACCAATTCATGGTGGAGGGAGCCTCTAACCAGCCCAGTTTGGACCAATTAATGGTGGAGGGAGCCTCTAAACAGCCAAGTTTTGGGAAATTCATGGTGGAGGGAGCCTCTAACCAGCCCAGTTTGGACCAATTCATGGTGGAGGGAGCCTCTAAAAAACCCAGTTTGGACCAATTCATGGTGGAGGGAGCCTCTAACCAGCCCAGTTTGGACCAATTCATGGTGGAGGGAGCCTCTAAACAGCCCAGTTTGGGCAAATTCATGGTGGAGGGAGCCTCTAAAAAACCCAGTTTGGACCAATTCATGGTGGAGGGAGCCTCTAATTAGCCCAGTTTGGACCAATTAATGGTGGAGGGAGCCTCTAACCACCCCAGTTTGGACCAATTCATGGTGGAGGGAGCCTCTAAACAGCCAAGTTTGGACCAATTCATGGTGAAGGGAGCCTCTAAAAACCCGTTTGGACCAATTCATGGTGGAGGGAGCCTCTAACCAGCCCAGTTTGGGCAAATTCATGGTGGAGGGAGCCTCTAAACAGCCCAGTTTGGGCAAATTCATGGTGGAGGGAGCCTCTAACCAGCCCAGTTTGGACCAATTAATGGTGGAGGGAGCCTCTAACCAGCCCAGTTTGGACCAATTAATGGTGGAGGGAGCCTCTAACCACCCCAGTTTGGACCAATTCATGGTGGAGGGAGCCTCTAAACAGCCAAGTTTGGACCAATTCATGGTGGAGGGAGCCTCTAAAAACCCCAGTTTGGACCAATTCATGGTGGAGGGAGCCTCTAACCAGCCCAGTTTGGACCAATTAATGGTGGAGGGAGCCTCTAAACAGCCAAGTTTTGGGAAATTCATGGTGGAGGGAGCCTCTAACCAGCCCAGTTTGGACCAATTCATGGTGGAGGGAGCCTCTAAACAGCCCAGTTTGGGCAAATTCATGGTGGAGGGAGCCTCTAAAAAACCCAGTTTGGACCAATTCATGGTGGAGGGAGCCTCTAATTAGCCCAGTTTGGACCAATTAATTGTGGAGGGAGCCTCTAACCAGCCCAGTTTGGACCAATTAATGGTGGAGGGAGCCTCTAAACAGCCCAGTTTGGGCAAATTCATGGTGGAGGGAGCCTCTAACCAGCCCAGTTTGGACCAATTAATGGTGGAGGGAGCCTCTAACCAGCCCAGTTTGGACCAATTAATGGTGGAGGGAGCCTCTAACCACCCCAGTTTGGACCAATTCATGGTGGAGGGAGCCTCTAACCAGCCCAGTTTGGACCAATTCATGGTGGAGGGAGCCTCTAACCAGCCCAGTTTGGACCAATTAATGGTGGAGGGAGCCTCTAACCACCCCAGTTTGGACCAATTCATGGTGGAGGGAGCCTCTAAAAAACCCAGTTTGGACCAATTCATGGTGGAGGGAGCCTCTAAACAGCCCAGTTTGGGCAAATTCATGGTGGAGGGAGCCTCTAAACAGCCCAGTTTGGGCAAATTCATGGTGGAGGGAGCCTCTAACCAGCCCAGTTTGGACCAATTAATGGTGGAGGGAGCCTCTAACCAGCCCAGTTTGGACCAATTCATGGTGGAGGGAGCCTCTAAACAGCCCAGTTTGGGCAAATTCATGGTGGAAGGAGCCTCTAACCAGCAGAGTTGTGGGAAAGCAGGGTGGAGGGAGCCTCTAACCAGCAGAGTTGGTGGAAATCAGGGTGGAGGGAGCCTCTAACCAGCAGAGTTGGGGGAAATCATGTTGGAGGGAGCCTAGTATTAGCAGAATTGTGCAACGCTTATGGTGGATGAGTATGAGGATGCGGAGGAATTGGAGAGGTTGAGTACAGACATGGAGTTTCATGTTGGGGTGCTTTACACAGGTGGGCACAAAAATGAAGGCTCTATCCAGTGGTGGTTCATTTTTATCAAAGTGAGCCGGTCGGCACTCTCAGCTGACAGACGGGTGCGCTTGTCAGTGATGATGCCACCGGCTGCACTGAACACCCTCTCAGATAGGACGCTGGCGGCAGGACAGGACAGCACCTCCAAGGCATATAGGGCAAGTTCAAGCCACAGGTCCAACTTCGACACCCAATACGTGTAGGGCGCAGAGGGGTCGGAGAGGACAGGGCTGTGGTCGGAAAGGTATTCCCGCAACATGCGCCTATACTTCTCACGCCTGGTGACACTAGGACCCTCCGTGGCGGCACTTTGGCGAGGGGGTGCCATCAAGGTGTCCCAGACCTTAGACAGTGTGCCCCTCGTTTGTGTGGACCGGTGAGAACTTGGTTGCCTACTGGAGGAACTGCCCTCCCTGCCGCCACTGTCACATGCTGGAAACATCTCCATCATATTCTGCACCAATTGCCTGTGGCAAGCATTGATGCGATTGGCCCTCCCCTCTACCGGAATAAAAGACGAGATGTTGTTTTTATACCGGGGGTCAAGGATAGCAAAGATCCAGTACTGGTTGTCCTCCATGATTTTGACAATACGCTTGTCGGTTGTAAAGCACCCCAACATGAACTCAGCCATGTCTGCCACAGTGTTAGTTGGCATGACTCCTCTGGCCCCACCGGAAAGTTCAATCTCCATTTCCTCCTCATCCTCCATGTCTACCCATCCGCGCTGCAACAATGGGACGATTCGAAGTTGCCCGGAAGCCTCCTGTATCACCATCACATCATCGGACAACTCTTCTTCCTCCTCCTCCTCCTCCTCCTCCTCCTCCATTAAACGCAGTGAAGCGGACAGATGTGTGGACCTACTCTCCAGCTGTGACGGATCGGATGCTATCCCTAACTCCTCTGTGTGATCTGAGTTATCCCTGATGTCAATCAGGGATTCTCTCAGAACACACAAGAGCGGGATTGTAAGGCTCACCATCGCATCCTCAGAGCTCACCCTCCTTGTGGACTCCTCAAAGACCCGTAGGATGTCACAAAGGTCTCTCATCCATGGCCACTCATGGATGTGAAACTGAGGCAGCTGACTTTGTGGCACCCTAGGGTTTTGTAGCTGGTATTCCATCAAAGGTCTCTGCTGCTCAACCACTCTATTCAACATCTGAAACGTTGAGTTCCAGCGTGTGGGGACGTCGCACAAAAGCCGGTGTTGTGGCACATGCAGGCGTTGCTGGAGAGATTTTAAGCTAGCAGCGGCTACTGTCGACTTGCGAAAGTGGGCGCACATGCGCCGCACTTTCACCAGTAGCTCTGGAACATTGGGGTAGCTCTTTAGGAAACGTTGCACCACTAGGTTGAAGACGTGGGCCAGGCATGGAACATGTTGGAGTCCGGCAAGCTCCAGAGCTGCTACCAGGTTCCGGCCGTTATCACAAACGACCATGCCTGGGCCCAGGTGCAGCGGCTCAAACCATATTGCCGTCTCATCGAGGAGGGCATCCCTCACCTCGGAGGCAGTGTGCTGTCTGTCCCCCAAGCTGATCAGCTTCAGCACAGCCTGCTGACGTCTACCAACGCCAGTGCTGCAACGTTTCCAACTCGTAGCTGGGGTCAATCTAACAGCGGAGGAGGAGGCGGTGGCGGAGGAGGAGGCGGAGGAGGAGGCGGTAGAGGAGGAGGAGGAGGGGGGTGTTCTTCTCGTGTCCCTGCCAGGAATGTTAGGCGGGGAGACGAGGTACACCGGGCCAGTTTGGGAAGCAGTCCCAGCCTCAACTACATTTACCCAGTGTGCCGTCAGTGAAATGTAGCGTCCCTGTCCGCATGCACTTGTCCACGCGTCGGTGGTCAAGTGGACCTTTGTGCAAAGCGCGGAACTAAGGGCCCGCCTGATGTTGAGTGACACGTGCTGGTGCAAGGCGGGGACGGCACACCGGGAGAAGTAGTGACGGCTAGGGACGGCATAGCGAGGTGCCGCAGTTGCCATCAGGTCCAGGAAGGCGGGAGTTTCAACAAGCCGGAACGCCAACATCTCCTGGGCCAGCAGTTTAGCGATGTTGGCGTTCAAGGCTTGCGCGTGTGGGTGGTTAGCAGTGTATTTCTGCCGCCGCTCCAATGTCTGAGAGATGGTGGGTTGTTGTAAAGAAACGCCTGATGGTGCCTTTGATGGTGCAGGAGAAGGAGATAAGACAGGACCAGGGGAGGATGAGGTAGAAGTCAACAAAGTGGCGGAGGCAGATGAAGTGGTGTCCTGGCTCGTCCTCTGGAGTGCATCGCCAGCACAGTCAGCAGTGGCAGTGGCAGAGGCAGAGGCAGAGGCAGTGGCAGTGGCGTGAACGGCAGGCGGCCTTTGTCCTGCCGTTGCTGCCTGCCACTGATTCCAGTGCTTGGATTCCAAATGACGGCGCATTGAAGTGGTGGACAGGTTGCTCTTCTCAGAGCCCCTAATCAATTTCGAGAGGCAAATTGTGCAGACAACACTATATCTGTCCTCGGCGCATTCCTTGAAAAAACTCCACACCTTCGAGAAACGTGCCCTCGAGGTGGGAGTTTTTCGGGGCTGGGTACGAACTGGAACATCTTGGGAGATTCCGGGTGTGGCCTGGCTTCGCCTAAGCTGCTGACCTCTGCCTCTGCCTCTAGCTACCCTTTTTGGTGCTGCACCTGCCTCAACATCCACACTACTTTCCCCGCTTGACATCCCCCCTGTCCAGGTCGGGTCAGTGTCCTCATCATCCACCACTTCCTCTTCCAACTCCTGTCTCATCTCCTCCTCCCGCACAATGCGCCAGTCAACTGGATGCCCTGACGGCAACTGCGTCACATCATCGTCGATGAGGGTGGGTTGCTGGTCATCCACCACCAAATCGAACGGAGATGGAGGAGACTCTAGTGTTTGAGCATCTGGACACAGATGCTCCTCTGTTAGGTTCGTGGAATCGTGACGTGGAGAGGCAGGTTGAGGGACAATGAAAGGAGCGGAGAACAGCTCTGGGGAGCAGGGACAGTTTGGGTTATTGTTCTGTAAAGCTTCGGAATTTTGGGAGGAAGGAAGACAAGACTGTTGGGTAATAGGAGGAGAGGAGGCAGAGTCTGACTGGCTGCTGGACAATGTGCTGTAAGCGTTCTCTGACAGCCATTGCAAGACCTGTTCCTGGTTCTCGGGCCTACTAAGGTTTGTACCCTGCAGTTTAGTTAATGTGGCAAGCAACCCTGGCACTGTGGAGTGGCGCAATGCTTGCTGCCCCACAGGAGTAGGCACGGGACGCCCTGTGGCTTCACTGCTACCTTGCTCCCCAGAACCATTCCCCCGACCTCGCCCACGGCCTCGTCCACGTCCCTTTCCGGGAGCCTTGCGCATTTTGAATTCCTAGTTAGAAATTGGCACTGTATACCAGTAGTAAAAATTGTGGGTGCACGTAACCCCAATATATTCTTTGAATTCCCAGTCAGACACTGGCACTATATGGCAGTAGCAAGAAATGAGGGTATTTGTATTCCCAATATACTCTTTGAATTCCCAGTCAGACAATGGCACTGTATACCAGTAGTAAAAATTGTGGGTGCACGTAACCCCAATATATTCTTTGAATTCCCAGTCAGACACTGGCACTATATGGCAGTAGCAAGAAATGAGGGTATTTGTATTCCCAATATACTCTTTGAATTCCCAGTCAGACAATGGCACTGTATACCAGTAGTAAAAATTGTGGGTGCACGTAACCCCAATATATTCTTTGAATTACCAGTCAGAAACTGGCACTATATGGCAGTAGCAAGAAATGAGGGTATTTATAACCCCAATATATTCTTTGAATTCCCAGTCAGACAATGGCACTGTATACCAGTAGTAAAAATTGTGGGTGCACGTAACCCCAATATATTCTTTGAATTACCAGTCAGAAACTGGCACTATATGGCAGTAGCAAGAAATGAGGGTATTTGTATTCCCAATATACTCTTTGAATTCCCAGTCAGACAATGGCACTGTATACCAGTAGTAAAAATTGTGGGTGCACGTAACCCCAATATATTCTTTGAATTACCAGTCAGAAACTGGCACTATATGGCAGTAGCAAGAAATGAGGGTATTTATAACCCCAATATATTCTTTGAATTCCCAGTCAGACAATGGCACTGTATACCAGTAGTAAAAATTGTGGGTGCACGTAACCCCAATATATTCTTTGAATTCCCAGTCAGAAACTGGCACTATATGGCAGTAGCAAGAAATGAGGGTATTTGTATTCCCAATATACTCTTTGAATTCCCAGTCAGACAATGGCACTGTATACCAGTAGTAAAAATTGTGGGTGCACGTAACCCCAATATATTCTTTGAATTACCAGTCAGAAACTGGCACTATATGGCAGTAGCAAGAAATGAGGGTATTTATAACCCCAATATATTCTTTGAATTCCCAGTCAGACAATGGCACTGTATACCAGTAGTAAAAATTGTGGGTGCACGTAACCCCAATATATTCTTTGAATTCCCAGTCAGAAACTGGCACTATATGGCAGTAGCAAGAAATGAGGGTATTTGTATTCCCAATATATTCTTTGAATTCCCAGTCAGACAATGGCACTGTATACCAGTAGTAAAAATTGTGGGTGCACGTAACCCCAATATATTCTTTGAATTACCAGTCAGAAACTGGCACTATATGGCAGTAGCAAGAAATGAGGGTATTTATAACCCCAATATATTCTTTGAATTCCCAGTCAGACAATGGCACTGTATACCAGTAGTAAAAATTGTGGGTGCACGTAACCCCAATATATTCTTTGAATTCCCAGTCAGACACTGGCACTATATGGCAGTAGCAAGAAATGAGGGTATTTGTATTCCCAATATACTCTTTGAATTCCCAGTCAGACAATGGCACTGTATACCAGTAGTAAAAATTGTGGGTGCACGTAACCCCAATATATTCTTTGAATTACCAGTCAGAAACTGGCACTATATGGCAGTAGCAAGAAATGAGGGTATTTATAACCCCAATATATTCTTTGAATTCCCAGTCAGACAATGGCACTGTATACCAGTAGTAAAAATTGTGGGTGCACGTAACCCCAATATATTCTTTGAATTACCAGTCAGAAACTGGCACTATATGGCAGTAGCAAGAAATGAGGGTATTTGTATTCCCAATATACTCTTTGAATTCCCAGTCAGACAATGGCACTGTATACCAGTAGTAAAAATTGTGGGTGCACGTAACCCCAATATATTCTTTGAATTACCAGTCAGAAACTGGCACTATATGGCAGTAGCAAGAAATGAGGGTATTTATAACCCCAATATATTCTTTGAATTCCCAGTCAGACAATGGCACTGTATACCAGTAGTAAAAATTGTGGGTGCACGTAACCCCAATATATTCTTTGAATTCCCAGTCAGAAACTGGCACTATATGGCAGTAGCAAGAAATGAGGGTATTTGTATTCCCAATATACTCTTTGAATTCCCAGTCAGACAATGGCACTGTATACCAGTAGTAAAAATTGTGGGTGCACGTAACCCCAATATATTCTTTGAATTACCAGTCAGAAACTGGCACTATATGGCAGTAGCAAGAAATGAGGGTATTTATAACCCCAATATATTCTTTGAATTCCCAGTCAGACAATGGCACTGTATACCAGTAGTAAAAATTGTGGGTGCACGTAACCCCAATATATTCTTTGAATTCCCAGTCAGAAACTGGCACTATATGGCAGTAGCAAGAAATGAGGGTATTTGTATTCCCAATATATTCTTTGAATTCCCAGTCAGACAATGGCACTGTATACCAGTAGTAAAAATTGTGGGTGCACGTAACCCCAATATATTCTTTGAATTCCCAGTCAGAAACTGGCACTATATGGCAGTAGCAAGAAATGAGGGTATTTGTATTCCCAATATACTCTTTGAATTCCCAGTCAGACAATGGCACTGTATACCAGTAGTAAAAATTGTGGGTGCACGTAACCCCAATATATTCTTTGAATTACCAGTCAGAAACTGGCACTATATGGCAGTAGCAAGAAATGAGGGTATTTGTATTCCCAATATATTCTTTGAATTCCCAGTCAGACAATGGCACTGTATACCAGTAGTAAAAATTGTGGGTGTATATAGCCCCAATTCTATTGCTAGGGGACTTGCAGGGTATTTCTGGGGTGAAGGTGGGGGGGCACACCGTTGGAACGGGTATCGGGGTATATATCGGGTATACGGGAATACACTGACAGTGTATTCCATTCAGGATCCTGGGAAAGCTGGGTTGCGGCGATTGAGCCCGTCAGTGCCACGTTACACTGACAAGCTTCTCCCTGGAATTTAGCTCTTACAAGAGCTGTTGGTTGTCTTCTCCTTCCTATCCTAGCCTGTCCCTGCCTACCCAGAATCTAAGCCCTAGCTAGCTGGACGGAAACCTCCGTCCTCGGTGAATTGCAAGCTCAGAATGACGCGAAGCTGGGCGGCGCTGTTCTTTTAAATTAGAGGTCACATGTTTTCGGCAGCCAATGGGTTTTGCCTACTTTTTTCAACGTCACCGGTGTCGTAGTTCCTGTCCCACCTACCCTGCGCTGTTATTGGAGCAAAAAAGGCGCCAGGGAAGGTGGGAGGGGAATCGAGTAATGGCGCACTTTACCACGCGGTGTTCGATTCGATTCGAACATGCCGAACAGCCTAATATCCGATCGAACATGAGTTCGATAGAACACTGTTCGCTCATCTCTAATAAGGAGTTTAATCCACCTTAGTGTGGTTAGGGTAATCTGTGGGTCTCCTTGGTTTATGGGCCAGATTGAAGCTGCAATCTCAATACTGATGTCAGTGCTTATGGGCCCCCTAAGGCTCCTGGACTCCAATGCAACTGCATCTTCTGCACCCCATCAAGTTACGACCCTGTTTATACTTTTTTCACACTGTGTGTTTGTGTGTGTGTTTGTGGCAGGGGGGGCTGAGTGAGACCCTTCCTATGTAACAATAACAGCCTGACCTCCGCTGTTGAATATATGGACACAGATACTGTGCCCATGAGGTCATCATGACATACCTGTAAATTGAGGTGCCTTTTGGTCAATCCATAATGTATAGGTATGTCATGGTGTCTTAAGGGGTTAAATAGTGTTACTTGTTAAAACTTGGCATACATCAAGTGAGTTCTATCTAGATAGAAGCTTTATATAGGAAAATATATGAGAATTTAAAACTATCTCAGAATCTTTCTTTGACCTGATTGTGTCTATGTCGGGTGTAATCAAGTATGAAAAGTGGGATAATGAAGTTTTGACGTCTCCTACCAACGCTTCAGACCAGATTAATTGCAAGACAACTTAGAAAATGAAAAACTAACTTAAAGACATATATTGATTATAAGGTAAAAATGGAAAATAGATGAACTATCTGGCAAGGATGTGAAAGGCAAACAATTCATTTCTTTCCTCTTGTTACTTTATTTTTGGGAACATCAATATTCTTAGCAGATAACTCTCTACGAGACAAAGCAACCTTGATAAAAATAGCACAAGGAATAAATAATATGAGCCAGACTGTGAAGACTTGTTTATGGCACAGGTTGGAGGGGAAAAAATGACGCTAAATTTAATGATTATTCAATATTTCATATCTGGCTTGTTTTTATTCGATGCTACAATTGTTAACTTTGCACATATCAGATATTGTTGATAAAATATAATTAAAAAAAGGAACCACCTCAGGATTAATGCCGGGAAGACCAAGGAGATGGTGGTGGACTTTAGTAAGCTGAGGAGTGCCCCAATTCCAATGGAGATCCAAGGGTCAGGCATTGAGATAGTCAAGACCTATAAGTATCTGGGTGAGCTCCTCGATAATAACCTAGACTGGGCTGATCACCTGGAGGTGCTGCACAGAAAGGGCCACAGCAGGCTCTACCTGATCAGGAGGCTGAGGGACGCTGGAGTCCAGGGGTCACTTTTTAGGGCCTTTTTCAACTCTGTGGTTGCTTCAGCCATCTTTTTTGGTGTGGCCTGCTGGGGAAGCAGTATATCAACCAGGGACAGAAATAGACTCGATAGGCTGATTAGATGGGCCAGCTTTGTCCTGGGGAGCCCCTTGGACCCAGTACAGGTGGTAAGTGACAGAAGGATACTGTCTATGCCGACCTCCATGCTGGAGAATAAATCCCACTCCATGTATGAGACCTTGGCGGTACTTGGTAGCACTGTCAGTGACCGACTGCTTGTTATGGTTCTGTATATATATATTTATTTTGACAGAACCTCTTGACTGCGGTAGTGGCTGCAGTCGAGGTCTACGAGCCCCAGAAGGGCGGCCGTTTGTCTGAGCAAAGCAGCAGTATGTTCGCACGGTTCAAGTGTGAACAGGGACCAACGCACGTTCACCAGTTAACTTCACTGGGTGAAGGCGTTCGTGCAGCTCCACTGTGAACCGGCTGCAAAGGAAGATTACACCAGTTGACTTCACTGGGCAGTGTGTTTTGTGCAGCTTGAATGTGAACAGGCGGCAACACTTGGTTCACCAGTAACTTACTGGGGAACTGCAACTGCGTATAGGCTGCTGCCAAGGCTTAATGTCACCCCTGGTCAGAATCACAAAGGGCTCCACAACAGCTTTGGAGCTACATTATTGCTGGACAGAACCCACAGGCTATACAGTTCCCTACTGGCAGTACCCAGGAATCCTACACTAGAATACCTGCACTGGTAACCTGGCATTGACAGGAACCTAGCCCTGAACCTCTCTGTCTCAACATAATAGTCAAAGTGTGAGCACCCGGCGGGTGTCGGTTCACACCATATAAAGGCAAGTCCCCGCCCACAGGGCAGTGGCCATAACCTCACTGGGCATGCCCAGTATGGGTGGAATGGGACTTAGCCTCAGAACGTCTCCAAAAAGTCTGAGCATGCTCAGTAGGCCAAATGCTGGACTTAGACTCCATAAACCTCACCGTCCAACGCCGAGGGCGAGAGCTGGATTGACCCGCAGGTGGCGCTGTGCGCCAGAAGGAAAGCCTGCGGGACCCCATCCTAACACTGCTTCACCCCAAGTGTGAGAAGGAGCGCTATTGGAGATGCCTCCCCCTAACCGCGATCAGGCTGTATAATCTACATCAGACCAAGCGAAGAGAGCTAAATGATCCTGAAGTCTTCTTTCTTTTCTCTAGCTACTATGTCTCCTAGTATTGTTCTCCTATCTGCTATTCTGAGTTTATGTGTGTCTCCTTCTGTAATATATTACTGTGTATTATCCTGTATACATATTATCATACTGTTGTAACATACTGAAATTTCCCCACAGTGGGACTAATAAAGGATTATCTTGTCTTATCTTATCCTGCCCCTGACGACTTTCTGTAGGATTGGGGAAAGAACTGCTGAAGTGCTTCACTTGATGAATGAGAAAGATGTGCGACTGTCTCACTGCCCTGTCTGACACTGAGCTGTATGATCAATGAGGACAGGAGGGGGGCATGAAAGTGATCTTCATATCATGTAGGTGGCTGTGTAAGTAACAGAGCCCTCCCCATGCTGCAGGTTCTGACCAATATGTCCTGCCAATGCAAAGACTCATGATGTCATGTACATGTTTCTAGTTATATGAACACGAGGAGAAGGGGCAGGATTTACTGTGAGAAGGAATAATCAGTACTCTCATACACTACAGTACATTGGGCGCAGAGCTGTGTGAATATACTGTATGTAGCAGTCTGTGCATTTGTATATAGCAGAATAGGGTGGGTTAGTAGATTGTGCAGCAGAACTGAATGTGTGGAAATTAGAGATGAGCGAACACTAAAATGTTCGAGGTTCGAAATTCGATTCGAACAGCCGCTCACTGTTCGAGTGTTCGAATGGGTTTCGAACCCCATTATAGTCTATGGGGAACATAAACTCGTTAAGGGGGAAACCCAAATTCGTGTCTGGAGGGTCACCAAGTCCACTATGACACCCCAGGAAATGATACCAACACCCTGGAATGACACTGGGACAGCAGGGGAAGCATGTCTGGGGGCATAAAAGTCACTTTATTTCATGGAAATCCCTGTCAGTTTGCGATTTTCGCAAGCTAACTTTTCCCCATAGAAATGCATTGGCCAGTGCTGATTGGCCAGAGTACGGAACTCGACCAATCAGCGCTGGCTCTGCTGGAGGAGGCGGAGTCTAAGATCGCTCCACACCAGTCTCCATTCAGGTCCGACCTTAGACTCCGCCTCCTCCGGCAGAGCCAGCGCTGATTGGCCGAAGGCTGGCCAATGCATTCCTATGCGAATGCAGACTTAGCAGTGCTGAGTCAGTTTTGCTCAACTACACATCTGATGCACACTCGGCACTGCTACATCAGATGTAGCAATCTGATGTAGCAGAGCCGAGGGTGCACTAGAACCCCTGTGCAAACTCAGTTCACGCTAATAGAATGCATTGGCCAGCGCTGATTGGCCAATGCATTCTATTAGCCCGATGAAGTAGAGCTGAATGTGTGTGCTAAGCACACACATTCAGCACTGCTTCATCAAGCCAATACAATGCATTAGCCAGTGCTGATTGGCCAGAGTACGGAATTCGGCCAATCAGCGCTGGCTCTGCTGGAGGAGGCGGAGTCTAAGGTCGGACCTGAATGGAGACTGGTGTGGAGCGATCTTAGACTCCGCCTCCTCCAGCAGAGCCAGCGCTGATTGGCCGAATTCCGTACTCTGGCCAATCAGCACTGGCTAATGCATTGTATTGGCGTGATGAAGCAGTGCTGAATGTGTGTGCTTAGCACACACATTCAGCTCTACTTCATCGGGCTAATAGAATGCATTGGCCAGCGCTGATTGGCCGAATTCCGTACTCTGGCCAATCAGTGCTGGCCAATGCATTCTATTAGCTTGATGAAGCAGAGTGTGCACAAGGGTTCAAGCGCACCCTCGGCTCTGATGTAGCAGAGCCGAGGCTGCACAAGGGTTCAAGCGCACCCTCGGCTCTGATGTAGGAGAGCCGAGGGTGCACTTGAACCCTTGTGCACCCTCAGCTCTGCTACATCAGAGCCGAGGGTGCGCTTGAACCCTTGTGCACACTCTGCTTCATCAAGCTAATAGAATGCATTGGCCAGCGCTGATTGGCCAATGTATTCTATTAGCCTGATGAAGTAGAGCTGAATGTGTGTGCTAAGCACACACATTCAGCTCTACTTCATCGGGCTAATAGAATGCATTGGCCAGCGCTGATTGGCCAGAGTACGGAACTCGACCAATCAGCGCTGGCTCTGCTGGAGGAGGCGGAGTCTAAGATCGCTCCACACCAGTCTCCATTCAGGTCCGACCTTAGACTCCGCCTCCTCCAGCAGAGCCAGCGCTGATTGGCCGAATTCCGTACTCTGGCCAATCAGCACTGGCTAATGCATTGTATTGGCGTGATGAAGCAGTGCTGAATGTGTGTGCTTAGCACACACATTCAGCTCTACTTCATCGGGCTAATAGAATGCATTGGCCAATCAGCGCTGGCCAATGCATTCTATTAGCGTGAACTGAGTTTGCACAGGGGTTCTAGTGCACCCTCGGCTCTGCTACATCAGATTGCTACATCTGATGTAGCAGTGCCGAGTGTGCATCAGATGTGTAGTTGAGCAAAACTGACTCAGCACTGCTAAGTCTCTGCATTCGCATAGGAATGCATTGGCCAGCCTTCGGCCAATCAGCGCTGGCTCTGCCGGAGGAGGCGGAGTCTAAGGTCGGACCTGAATGGAGACTGGTGTGGAGCGATCTTAGACTCCGCCTCCTCCAGCAGAGCCAGCGCTGATTGGTCGAGTTCCGTACTCTGGCCAATCAGCGCTGGCCAATGCATTCTATTAGCCCGATGAAGTAGAGCTGAATGTGTGTGCTTAGCACACACATTCAGCTCTACTTCATCAGGCTAATAGAATACATTGGCCAATCAGCGCTGGCCAATGCATTCTATTAGCTTGATGAAGCAGAGTGTGCACAAGGGTTCAAGCGCACCCTCGGCTCTGATGTAGCAGAGCTGAGGGTGCACAAGGGTTCAAGTGCACCCTCGGCTCTCCTACATCAGAGCCGAGGGTGCGCTTGAACCCTTGTGCAGCCTCGGCTCTGCTACATCAGAGCCGAGGGTGCGCTTGAACCCTTGTGCACACTCTGCTTCATCAAGCTAATAGAATGCATTGGCCAGCGCTGATTGGCCAATGTATTCTATTAGCCTGATGAAGTAGAGCTGAATGTGTGTGCTAAGCACACACATTCAGCTCTACTTCATCGGGCTAATAGAATGCATTGGCCAGCGCTGATTGGCCAGAGTACGGAACTCGACCAATCAGCGCTGGCTCTGCTGGAGGAGGCGGAGTCTAAGATCGCTCCACACCAGTCTCCATTCAGGTCCGACCTTAGACTCCGCCTCCTCCAGCAGAGCCAGCGCTGATTGGCCGAATTCCGTACTCTGGCCAATCAGCACTGGCTAATGCATTGTATTGGCGTGATGAAGCAGTGCTGAATGTGTGTGCTTAGCACACACATTCAGCTCTACTTCATCGGGCTAATAGAATGCATTGGCCAATCAGCGCTGGCCAATGCATTCTATTAGCGTGAACTGAGTTTGCACAGGGGTTCTAGTGCACCCTCGGCTCTGCTACATCAGATTGCTACATCTGATGTAGCAGTGCCGAGTGTGCATCAGATGTGTAGTTGAGCAAAACTGACTCAGCACTGCTAAGTCTCTGCATTCGCATAGGAATGCATTGGCCAGCCTTCGGCCAATCAGCGCTGGCTCTGCCGGAGGAGGCGGAGTCTAAGGTCGGACCTGAATGGAGACTGGTGTGGAGCGATCTTAGACTCCGCCTCCTCCAGCAGAGCCAGCGCTGATTGGTCGAGTTCCGTACTCTGGCCAATCAGCGCTGGCCAATGCATTCTATTAGCCCGATGAAGTAGAGCTGAATGTGTGTGCTTAGCACACACATTCAGCTCTACTTCATCAGGCTAATAGAATACATTGGCCAATCAGCGCTGGCCAATGCATTCTATTAGCTTGATGAAGCAGAGTGTGCACAAGGGTTCAAGCGCACCCTCGGCTCTGATGTAGCAGAGCTGAGGGTGCACAAGGGTTCAAGTGCACCCTCGGCTCTCCTACATCAGAGCCGAGGGTGCGCTTGAACCCTTGTGCAGCCTCGGCTCTGCTACATCAGAGCCGAGGGTGCGCTTGAACCCTTGTGCACACTCTGCTTCATCAAGCTAATAGGATGCATTGGCCAGCACTGATTGGCCAGAGTACGGAATTCGGCCAATCAGCGCTGGCCAATGCATCCCTATGGGAAAAAGTTTATCTCACAAAAATCACAATTACACACCCGATAGAGCCCCAAAAAGTTATTTTTAATAACATTCCCCCCTAAATAAAGGTTATCCCTAGCTATCCCTGCCTGTACAGCTATCCCTGTCTCATAGTCACAAAGTTCACATTCTCATATGACCCGGATTTGAAATCCACTATTCGTCTAAAATGGAGGTCACCTGATTTCGGCAGCCAATGACTTTTTCCAATTTTTTTCAATGCCCCCGGTGTCGTAGTTCCTGTCCCACCTCCCCTGCGCTGTTATTGGTGCAAAAAAGGCGCCAGGGAAGGTGGGAGGGGAATCGAATTTTGGCGCACTTTACCACGTGGTGTTCGATTCGATTCGAACATGGCGAACACCCTGATATCCGATCGAACATGTGTTCGATAGAACACTGTTCGCTCATCTCTAGTGGAAATGTGTAAGTATATTGTGTGGAGTAGAATTGTGTGTATTAATGCTGTGTGTATATGTGCAGTGTGTGATGCAGAGCTGCGTGTGTATATGAGCAGTGTGTGCTGCAGAGCTGTGTGTATATGTGCAGTCTGTGCTGCAGAGCTGCGTGTGTATATGAGCAGTGTGTTTTGCAGAGTTGAGTGTGTATATGAGCAGTGTGTGCTGCAGAGCTGTGTGTGTATATGAGCAGTGTGTGCTGCAAAGCTGTGTGTGTGTATATGAGCAGTGTGTGCTGCAGAGCTGTGTGTGTATATGAGCAGTGTGTGTTGCATAGTTGCGTGTGTATATGAGCAGTGTGTGCTGCAGAGCTGAGTGTGTATATGAGCAGTGTGTGCTGCAGAGCTGTGTGTGTATATGAGCAGTGTGTGTTGCATAGTTGCGTGTGTATATGAGCAGTGTGTGCTGCAGAGCTGCATGTGTATTTGAGCAGTGTGTGCTGCAGAGCTGTGTGTGTATATGAGCAGTGTGTGCTGCAGAGCTGTGTGTATATGGACTGTGTGTGCTGCAGAGCTGCGTGTGTATATGAGCAGTGTGTGCTGCAGAGCTGAGTGTGTATATGAGCAGTGTGTGCTGCAGAGCTGTGTGTGTATATGTGCAGTGTGTGTTGCATAGTTGCGTGTGTATATGAGCAGTGTGTGCTGCAGAGCTATGTGTGTATATGAGCAGTGTGTGCTGCAGAGCTATGTGTGTATATGAGCAGTGTGTGCTGCAGAGCTATGTGTGTATATGAGCAGTGTGTGCTGCAGAGCTGTGTGTATATGTGCAGTGTGTTGCAGAGCTGTGTGTATATGAGCAGTGTGTGCTGCAGAGCTGTGTGTATATGGACTGTGTGAAGCAGGCTATGTGTGTATGTACATGTACTGTGTGCGGGGAGTGTTGTGTGCAGCAGAGCTGTGTGTATATATGCTGTTGATACAGTACAGAAGTATATGTTCACTCTGTGTGCTTGTATATGCAGAATATTTAGTTAGTAACCTTGACCATTATTTATATTTAATTGGTGTTAAATACTTTTCCCCCCTATTTTTTTTGTTGTCTAATTGTCGGTGTGTCTTATAGTTAGACATGTCTTTTTGGGGTTTGCACATGCACCAAAAAGCAGTTGTGTTCAGGATGCCGTTTATGCTCTCAAACACATGGATTGTGATGGGTGAACCTTGCCAGAGTCATTGTCGCATTCACAGGGAGAATTTATTTGGAACTAGAACCAGGTCCATTCAAAGACCTCAGAGATGAAAAAATTGCAACAAATCAAGCTTAATATGAACTGGTTCGCTTCAGTGTACAAACAGTTAATCTGTATTTTATATTACTATTTTAACTTTCCAACATCTACTGTAATAGTACAGCGGATGTCAAAAAAATATGCATAACACAGCGGAGGCTCGGCAGCAATGTCTGAGAGCAGAATCCTCTTTGATCACAAGTATCAACTTTTCAGATGCCCCAATGCCGGATCCCTTCTCTTGGTGTAAAATCTGGGGCAGAAATCCATTTGCATGACAGCTGGGAAACTATTGTAGACTCCCAGGCTTGTCATTGCTATACTTTTATCACAGGTTGTCCGTAATAGACATGAATGGCTTTCTCAATATGCTGCAATACATTAGAATATTTGGTGACTAAAATGGTGGCCATACGGTGGCTCAGTGATTAGCACTGCAGCCTTGCAGCGTTGGGGTCCTGGTGTTCAAATCCCACCGAGGGCAAAAAACCATCTGCAAGGAGTTTGTATGTTCTCCCCGTGTTTGCATGGATTTCCATCCCATATTCCAAAGACATACTGATAGGGAAAATGTACATTGTGAGCTGTATGTGGGGCTCACAATCTACATTAAAAAAAAAATTAAATAAATAAAAAATTTAATAAATAATAATTTTATATATTTATTAACCTATTGGTGGATGTCAAGCAAATACAGGTGAAAGCACAATACAACGCAGAAAATAAAAATGGTAATAAAAGAGAGAAAAGAAACAATACCAAAGCGAGTTTGTATTTTGGATCACTGAGGCCTCACTCCCAGGCCTCAGGGCGCTTGCTATAAACGTGGTTAGCCACTGACACCCGTGGACCCCATAATGGGGTCCGCCAGGTGTCAGCTGGGATTTCCGCCATTGTTATACTGAAATTGATGCAGAGAAAAGTCCATCTTGCAGGACTTTTCTCTCCTCTGATTTTTGGCACTCCGGTGCAGATGTGAACCTAGCCCGAATCATGTGGCCAACAATCAGACTGCCCAGCCGACACAGTGTCTTATGTCTGGATGGGAGGTCAGTTTCTACATTGATTTCTACTAAGGACCAGACTGAAGTGATCTTGACATCACTGCAGGTCACTACCATCACAGACGAGAGGAGATTAAGATACGACAACCAGGAATGTTGTTCCTGGTTCTAAACACCCAAAAGATAATTAGTCAAAAAAGTTCTCTCATATTTGTAACTTATATACAAATGAAAATATCGAGTGATGAAGATAAATACAATGCATATAGCAATGTGTTATCTTGATAAATCTGTCCATATGTTTTCTATGAGATGTTTTAGGTTTTTGTTCCAGCCTGGGTTTGCAGATTTTCATAAATAAAAGTGCGGCTTCATCTGCTGCCTACCAGGACACCTTCTGCTTTTTCAACTAAAATGCTGTTCCCTGGAGATTCATTTATATCTTGAATATATTTACCTCTATTGACTTTGGCCCCTGGGGGCTGTCTCTGTAGATTCCTATGGCTTTGTATAATTTCGTTGTATTGTACATGCACCGACCCTCGATTCTGAGACACAACAAGAATTCAGAATTTATTGAAAATACCTAAAATAGGGGATGATTATATTAAAATGGAGAATTCACTATTTGTCCCATGGCTACATATTCTTTTGACGATGAGTCTTAATATGTGGAAAGACATGTTTTACAAGACTAAGGGCTCATTCACATCTGCGCCCAGTCTCCGTTCTGCAGGTTTCCGTTTTCTGAACAAAACAGAGGCAGGAGAAGGAAACCTGCAGGACTCTTTCTCACCCATTCATTTGAATGAGTTTGAAAGATGTCCGGCTGTGAGCACCGGTGAGCGTTTTATGCTCTCCGCCGCGAAATCGTTTTTTTTAAAACCAGACACAGAGTCGGATATGCAGTATTCTGTGTCCGATTTTTAAAAAGTGGTTTCGCGGCGGAGAGCATAAAACGCTCACCGCCGCTCACGGCCGGACCCGATCTGACAGGTTTCCGTCTTCTGCATGCACCACATGAAACCACAGAACGGAGACCCAAACGCTAGTGTGAACCTAGCTTCAGATAACAGACTTGAGATGCGGCATCTGTGAAGTACTCAACAAGGAAATCATAATAAGAGGACACAAAACCCAAACCATCTGAGCCTAGGATGGGCCATCAATATGTGATTGGTGGAAGCCTGACAACCAGGACACCCAAAATTTTGAAAAGGTTGTACTGCTCACAAGTGCTGTGCCCTTTCGTTGTGCAGATGACGTCAGGTTCACCAATCACCTGTTACAACAACAGAGGAGTCCCATTTTATCATCTTTTACACCATGAATCATGGTCTATGCTGGGTCTTAAGACAGGGCCCACTGGATACTGCGCATGCTTCTACTTAACTTTTGGTTAACCTATTCTTGTGCTTGGTCTCTGCAAGGTCTAAAATTCAGGACCTGATGTATTAGAGGCATATACACTAACAGTATATCACTGCAAGGATGACTGACTGCCATATGCAATACCTCCACAGATCATCACAACAGCATTTGGGGCGGTGTGTCAATCCAAAGCAAAGGCAGGATTCAACCATTTTCCATGAGTCCTCCATACTTGAGCCCGTCCATTGTCCAATCCTAAACAGAACCTGTATTTGTTCTACTCTGTGTCAGTCCAAGTTTCTCTTTCACGTCAACACTACACTGTGACTGGCTGGCCATTACATGATAGGTGATGGGCTCTGTGACACCATATTTCCTTCTTCTAAGTGACTGGAAATGGTCTGGACAGATAAAGGGGTGTACAATGACGGTGCCGCCTGTGTATAGATGGGCAGGGAAACTGCGGGGGCTGCTCTTGCTTGTTTGCGGATGAAACAATCTTCTCTACTGTTGGTCTGTCTGGAGTCTGTTCACATGTAACCGATACTCCCTGCACCTCCTAACAGCCATAGTGATTCTCTGAGTGCAATGACGCATCCCCTCCTAAATAGAGATGAGCGAACAGTGTTCTATCGAACTCATGTTCGATCGGATATTAGGCTGTTCGGCATGTTCGAATCGAATCGAACACCGCGTGGTAAAGTGCGCCATTACTCGATTCCCCTCCCACCTTCCCTGGCGCCTTTTTTGCTCCAATAACAGCGCAGGGTAGGTGGGACAGGAACTACGACACCGGTGACGTTGAAAAAAGTAGGCAAAACCCATTGGCTGCCGAAAACATGTGACCTCTAATTTAAAAGAACAGCGACGCCCAGCTTCGCGTCATTCTGAGCTTGCAATTCACCGAGGACGGAGGTTTCCGTCCAGCTAGCTAGGGCTTAGATTCTGGGTAGGCAGGGACAGGCTAGGATAGGAAGGAGAAGACAACCAACAGCTCTTGTAAGAGCTAAATTCCAGGGAGAAGCTTGTCAGTGTAACGTGGCACTGACGGGCTCAATCGCCGCAACCCAGCTTTCCCAGGATCCTGAATGGAATACACTGTCAGTGTATTCCCGTATACCCGATATATACCCCGATACCCGTTCCAACGGTGTGCCCCCCCACCTTCACCCCAGAAATACCCTGCAAGTCCCCTAGCAATAGAATTGGGGCTATATACACCCACAATTTTTACTACTGGTATACAGTGCCATTGTCTGACTGGGAATTCAAAGAATATATTGGGAATACAAATACCCTCATTTCTTGCTACTGCCATATAGTGCCAGTTTCTGACTGGTAATTCAAAGAATATATTGGGGTTACGTGCACCCACAATTTTTACTACTGGTATACAGTGCCATTGTCTGACTGGGAATTCAAAGAATATATTGGGAATACAAATACCCTCATTTCTTGCTACTGCCATATAGTGCCAGTGTCTGACTGGGAATTCAAAGAATATATTGGGGTTACGTGCACCCACAATTTTTACTACTGGTATACAGTGCCATTGTCTGACTGGGAATTCAAAGAATATATTGGGAATACAAATACCCTCATTTCTTGCTACTGCCATATAGTGCCAGTGTCTGACTGGGAATTCAAAGAATATATTGGGGTTACGTGCACCCACAATTTTTACTACTGGTATACAGTGCCATTGTCTGACTGGGAATTCAAAGAATATATTGGGAATACAAATACCCTCATTTCTTGCTACTGCCATATAGTGCCAGTGTCTGACTGGGAATTCAAAGAATATATTGGGGTTACGTGCACCCACAATTTTTACTACTGGTATACAGTGCCATTGTCTGACTGGGAATTCAAAGAATATATTGGGAATACAAATACCCTCATTTCTTGCTACTGCCATATAGTGCCAGTGTCTGACTGGGAATTCAAAGAATATATTGGGGTTACGTGCACCCACAATTTTTACTACTGGTATACAGTGCCATTGTCTGACTGGGAATTCAAAGAATATATTGGGAATACAAATACCCTCATTTCTTGCTACTGCCATATAGTGCCAGTGTCTGACTGGTAATTCAAAGAATATATTGGGGTTACGTGCACCCACAATTTTTACTACTGGTATACAGTGCCATTGTCTGACTGGGAATTCAAAGAATATATTGGGAATACAAATACCCTCATTTCTTGCTACTGCCATATAGTGCCAGTGTCTGACTGGTAATTCAAAGAATATATTGGGGTTACGTGCACCCACAATTTTTACTACTGGTATACAGTGCCATTGTCTGACTGGGAATTCAAAGAATATATTGGGAATACAAATACCCTCATTTCTTGCTACTGCCATATAGTGCCAGTGTCTGACTGGGAATTCAAAGAATATATTGGGGTTACGTGCACCCACAATTTTTACTACTGGTATACAGTGCCATTGTCTGACTGGGAATTCAAAGAATATATTGGGAATACAAATACCCTCATTTCTTGCTACTGCCATATAGTGCCAGTGTCTGACTGGGAATTCAAAGAATATATTGGGGTTACGTGCACCCACAATTTTTACTACTGGTATACAGTGCCATTGTCTGACTGGGAATTCAAAGAATATATTGGGAATACAAATACCCTCATTTCTTGCTACTGCCATATAGTGCCAGTGTCTGACTGGGAATTCAAAGAATATATTGGGGTTACGTGCACCCACAATTTTTACTACTGGTATACAGTGCCATTGTCTGACTGGGAATTCAAAGAATATATTGGGAATACAAATACCCTCATTTCTTGCTACTGCCATATAGTGCCAGTGTCTGACTGGGAATTCAAAGAATATATTGGGGTTACGTGCACCCACAATTTTTACTACTGGTATACAGTGCCATTGTCTGACTGGGAATTCAAAGAATATATTGGGAATACAAATACCCTCATTTCTTGCTACTGCCATATAGTGCCAGTGTCTGACTGGGAATTCAAAGAATATATTGGGGTTACGTGCACCCACAATTTTTACTACTGGTATACAGTGCCATTGTCTGACTGGGAATTCAAAGAATATATTGGGAATACAAATACCCTCATTTCTTGCTACTGCCATATAGTGCCAGTGTCTGACTGGGAATTCAAAGAATATATTGGGGTTACGTGCACCCACAATTTTTACTACTGGTATACAGTGCCATTGTCTGACTGGGAATTCAAAGAATATATTGGGAATACAAATACCCTCATTTCTTGCTACTGCCATATAGTGCCAGTGTCTGACTGGTAATTCAAAGAATATATTGGGGTTACGTGCACCCACAATTTTTACTACTGGTATACAGTGCCATTGTCTGACTGGGAATTCAAAGAATATATTGGGGTTATAAATACCCTCATTTCTTGCTACTGCCATATAGTGCCAGTTTCTGACTGGTAATTCAAAGAATATATTGGGGTTACGTGCACCCACAATTTTTACTACTGGTATACAGTGCCATTGTCTGACTGGGAATTCAAAGAGTATATTGGGAATACAAATACCCTCATTTCTTGCTACTGCCATATAGTGCCAGTGTCTGACTGGGAATTCAAAGAATATATTGGGGTTACGTGCACCCACAATTTTTACTACTGGTATACAGTGCCATTGTCTGACTGGGAATTCAAAGAATATATTGGGAATACAAATACCCTCATTTCTTGCTACTGCCATATAGTGCCAGTGTCTGACTGGGAATTCAAAGAATATATTGGGGTTACGTGCACCCACAATTTTTACTACTGGTATACAGTGCCATTGTCTGACTGGGAATTCAAAGAATATATTGGGAATACAAATACCCTCATTTCTTGCTACTGCCATATAGTGCCAGTGTCTGACTGGTAATTCAAAGAATATATTGGGGTTACGTGCACCCACAATTTTTACTACTGGTATACAGTGCCATTGTCTGACTGGGAATTCAAAGAATATATTGGGAATACAAATACCCTCATTTCTTGCTACTGCCATATAGTGCCAGTGTCTGACTGGTAATTCAAAGAATATATTGGGGTTACGTGCACCCACAATTTTTACTACTGGTATACAGTGCCATTGTCTGACTGGGAATTCAAAGAATATATTGGGAATACAAATACCCTCATTTCTTGCTACTGCCATATAGTGCCAGTGTCTGACTGGTAATTCAAAGAATATATTGGGGTTACGTGCACCCACAATTTTTACTACTGGTATACAGTGCCATTGTCTGACTGGGAATTCAAAGAATATATTGGGAATACAAATACCCTCATTTCTTGCTACTGCCATATAGTGCCAGTGTCTGACTGGGAATTCAAAGAATATATTGGGGTTACGTGCACCCACAATTTTTACTACTGGTATACAGTGCCATTGTCTGACTGGGAATTCAAAGAATATATTGGGAATACAAATACCCTCATTTCTTGCTACTGCCATATAGTGCCAGTGTCTGACTGGGAATTCAAAGAATATATTGGGGTTACGTGCACCCACAATTTTTACTACTGGTATACAGTGCCATTGTCTGACTGGGAATTCAAAGAATATATTGGGAATACAAATACCCTCATTTCTTGCTACTGCCATATAGTGCCAGTGTCTGACTGGGAATTCAAAGAATATATTGGGGTTACGTGCACCCACAATTTTTACTACTGGTATACAGTGCCATTGTCTGACTGGGAATTCAAAGAATATATTGGGAATACAAATACCCTCATTTCTTGCTACTGCCATATAGTGCCAGTGTCTGACTGGGAATTCAAAGAATATATTGGGGTTACGTGCACCCACAATTTTTACTACTGGTATACAGTGCCATTGTCTGACTGGGAATTCAAAGAATATATTGGGGTTATAAATACCCTCATTTCTTGCTACTGCCATATAGTGCCAGTTTCTGACTGGTAATTCAAAGAATATATTGGGGTTACGTGCACCCACAATTTTTACTACTGGTATACAGTGCCATTGTCTGACTGGGAATTCAAAGAGTATATTGGGAATACAAATACCCTCATTTCTTGCTACTGCCATATAGTGCCAGTTTCTGACTGGTAATTCAAAGAATATATTGGGGTTACGTGCACCCACAATTTTTACTACTGGTATACAGTGCCATTGTCTGACTGGGAATTCAAAGAATATATTGGGAATACAAATACCCTCATTTCTTGCTACTGCCATATAGTGCCAGTGTCTGACTGGGAATTCAAAGAATATATTGGGGTTACGTGCACCCACAATTTTTACTACTGGTATACAGTGCCATTGTCTGACTGGGAATTCAAAGAGTATATTGGGAATACAAATACCCTCATTTCTTGTTACTGCCATATAGTGCCAGTGTCTGACTGGGAATTCAAAGAATATATTGGGGTTACGTGCACCCACAATTTTTACTACTGGTATACAGTGCCAATTTCTAACTAGGAATTCAAAATGCGCAAGGCTCCCGGAAAGGGACGTGGACGAGGCCGTGGGCGAGGTCGGGGGAATGGTTCTGGGGAGCAAGGTAGCAGTGAAGCCACAGGGCGTCCCGTGCCTACTCCTGTGGGGCAGCAAGCATTGCGCCACTCCACAGTGCCAGGGTTGCTTGCCACATTAACTAAACTGCAGGGTACAAACCTTAGTAGGCCCGAGAACCAGGAACAGGTCTTGCAATGGCTGTCAGAGAACGCTTACAGCACATTGTCCAGCAGCCAGTCAGACTCTGCCTCCTCTCCTCCTATTACCCAACAGTCTTGTCTTCCTTCCTCCCAAAATTCCGAAGCTTTACAGAACAATAACCCAAACTGTCCCTGCTCCCCAGAGCTGTTCTCCGCTCCTTTCATTGTCCCTCAACCTGCCTCTCCACGTCACGATTCCACGAACCTAACAGAGGAGCATCTGTGTCCAGATGCTCAAACACTAGAGTCTCCTCCATCTCCGTTCGATTTGGTGGTGGATGACCAGCAACCCACCCTCATCGACGATGATGTGACGCAGTTGCCGTCAGGGCATCCAGTTGACTGGCGCATTGTGCGGGAGGAGGAGATGAGACAGGAGTTGGAAGAGGAAGTGGTGGATGATGAGGACACTGACCCGACCTGGACAGGGGGGATGTCAAGCGGGGAAAGTAGTGTGGATGTTGAGGCAGGTGCAGCACCAAAAAGGGTAGCTAGAGGCAGAGGCAGAGGTCAGCAGCTTAGGCGAAGCCAGGCCACACCCGGAATCTCCCAAGATGTTCCAGTTCGTACCCAGCCCCGAAAAACTCCCACCTCGAGGGCACGTTTCTCGAAGGTGTGGAGTTTTTTCAAGGAATGCGCCGAGGACAGATATAGTGTTGTCTGCACAATTTGCCTCTCGAAATTGATTAGGGGCTCTGAGAAGAGCAACCTGTCCACCACTTCAATGCGCCGTCATTTGGAATCCAAGCACTGGAATCAGTGGCAGGCAGCAACGGCAGGACAAAGGCCGCCTGCCGTTCACGCCACTGCCACTGCCTCTGCCTCTGCCACTGCCACTGCTGACTGTGCTGGCGATGCACTCCAGAGGACGAGCCAGGACACCACTTCATCTGCCTCCGCCACTTTGTTGACTTCTACCTCATCCTCCCCTGGTCCTGTCTTATCTCCTTCTCCTGCACCATCAAAGGCACCATCAGGCGTTTCTTTACAACAACCCACCATCTCTCAGACATTGGAGCGGCGGCAGAAATACACTGCTAACCACCCACACGCGCAAGCCTTGAACGCCAACATCGCTAAACTGCTGGCCCAGGAGATGTTGGCGTTCCGGCTTGTTGAAACTCCCGCCTTCCTGGACCTGATGGCAACTGCGGCACCTCGCTATGCCGTCCCTAGCCGTCACTACTTCTCCCGGTGTGCCGTCCCCGCCTTGCACCAGCACGTGTCACTCAACATCAGGCGGGCCCTTAGTTCCGCGCTTTGCACAAAGGTCCACTTGACCACCGACGCGTGGACAAGTGCATGCGGACAGGGACGCTACATTTCACTGACGGCACACTGGGTGAATGTAGTTGAGGCTGGGACTGCTTCCCAAACTGGCCCGGTGTACCTCGTCTCCCCGCCTAACATTCCTGGCAGGGACACGAGAAGAACACCCCCCTCCTCCTCCTCCTCTACCGCCTCCTCCTCCGCCACCGCCTCCTCCTCCGCCACCGCCTCCTCCTCCGCTGTTAGATTGACCCCAGCTACGAGTTGGAAACGTTGCAGCACTGGCGTTGGTAGACGTCAGCAGGCTGTGCTGAAGCTGATCAGCTTGGGGGACAGACAGCACACTGCCTCCGAGGTGAGGGATGCCCTCCTCGATGAGACGGCAATATGGTTTGAGCCGCTGCACCTGGGCCCAGGCATGGTCGTTTGTGATAACGGCCGGAACCTGGTAGCAGCTCTGGAGCTTGCCGGACTCCAACATGTTCCATGCCTGGCCCACGTCTTCAACCTAGTGGTGCAACGTTTCCTAAAGAGCTACCCCAATGTTCCAGAGCTACTGGTGAAAGTGCGGCGCATGTGCGCCCACTTTCGCAAGTCGACAGTAGCCGCTGCTAGCTTAAAATCTCTCCAGCAACGCCTGCATGTGCCACAACACCGGCTTTTGTGCGACGTCCCCACACGCTGGAACTCAACGTTTCAGATGTTGAATAGAGTGGTTGAGCAGCAGAGACCTTTGATGGAATACCAGCTACAAAACCCTAGGGTGCCACAAAGTCAGCTGCCTCAGTTTCACATCCATGAGTGGCCATGGATGAGAGACCTTTGTGACATCCTACGGGTCTTTGAGGAGTCCACAAGGAGGGTGAGCTCTGAGGATGCGATGGTGAGCCTTACAATCCCGCTCTTGTGTGTTCTGAGAGAATCCCTGATTGACATCAGGGATAACTCAGATCACACAGAGGAGTTAGGGATAGCATCCGATCCGTCACAGCTGGAGAGTAGGTCCACACATCTGTCCGCTTCACTGCGTTTAATGGAGGAGGAGGAGGAGGAGGAGGAGGAAGAAGAGTTGTCCGATGATGTGATGGTGATACAGGAGGCTTCCGGGCAACTTCGAATCGTCCCATTGTTGCAGCGCGGATGGGTAGACATGGAGGATGAGGAGGAAATGGAGATTGAACTTTCCGGTGGGGCCAGAGGAGTCATGCCAACTAACACTGTGGCAGACATGGCTGAGTTCATGTTGGGGTGCTTTACAACCGACAAGCGTATTGTCAAAATCATGGAGGACAACCAGTACTGGATCTTTGCTATCCTTGACCCCCGGTATAAAAACAACATCTCGTCTTTTATTCCGGTAGAGGGGAGGGCCAATCGCATCAATGCTTGCCACAGGCAATTGGTGCAGAATATGATGGAGATGTTTCCAGCATGTGACAGTGGCGGCAGGGAGGGCAGTTCCTCCAGTAGGCAACCAAGTTCTCACCGGTCCACACAAACGAGGGGCACACTGTCTAAGGTCTGGGACACCTTGATGGCACCCCCTCGCCAAAGTGCCGCCACGGAGGGTCCTAGTGTCACCAGGCGTGAGAAGTATAGGCGCATGTTGCGGGAATACCTTTCCGACCACAGCCCTGTCCTCTCCGACCCCTCTGCGCCCTACACGTATTGGGTGTCGAAGTTGGACCTGTGGCTTGAACTTGCCCTATATGCCTTGGAGGTGCTGTCCTGTCCTGCCGCCAGCGTCCTATCTGAGAGGGTGTTCAGTGCAGCCGGTGGCATCATCACTGACAAGCGCACCCGTCTGTCAGCTGAGAGTGCCGACCGGCTCACTTTGATAAAAATGAACCACCACTGGGTAGAGCCGTCATTTTTGTGCCCACCTGTGTAAAGCACCCCAACATGAAACTCCATGTCTGTACTCAACCTCTCCAATTCCTCCGCATCCTCATACTCATCCACCATAAGCGTTGCACAATTCTGCTAATACTAGGCTCCCTCCAACATGATTTCCCCCAACTCTGCTGGTTAGAGGCTCCCTCCACCCTGATTTCCACCAACTCTGCTGGTTAGAGGCTCCCTCCACCCTGCTTTCCCACAACTCTGCTGGTTAGAGGCTCCTTCCACCATGAATTTGCCCAAACTGGGCTGTTTAGAGGCTCCCTCCACCATGAATTGGTCCAAACTGGGCTGGTTAGAGGCTCCCTCCACCATTAATTGGTCCAAACTGGGCTGGTTAGAGGCTCCCTCCACCATGAATTTCCCAAAACTTGGCTGTTTAGAGGCTCCCTCCACCATTAATTGGTCCAAACTGGGCTGGTTAGAGGCTCCCTCCACCATGAATTGGTCCAAACTGGGCTGGTTAGAGGCTCCCTCCACCATTAATTGGTCCAAACTGGGCTGGTTAGAGGCTCCCTCCACCATGAATTTGCCCAAACTGGGCTGGTTAGAGGCTCCCTCCACCATGAATTTGCCCAAACTGGGCTGTTTAGAGGCTCCCTCCACCATGAATTGGTCCAAACTGGGTTTTTTAGAGGCTCCCTCCACCATGAATTGGTCCAAACTGGGCTGGTTAGAGGCTCCCTCCACCATGAATTTCCCAAAACTTGGCTGTTTAGAGGCTCCCTCCACCATGAATTGGTCCAAACTGGGCTGGTTAGAGGCTCCCTCCACCATTAATTGGTCCAAACTGGGCTGGTTAGAGGCTCCCTCCACCATGAATTTGCCCAAACTGGGCTGTTTAGAGGCTCCCTCCACCATGAATTTGCCCAAACTGGGCTGGTTAGAGGCTCCCTCCACCATGAATTGGTCCAAACGGGTTTTTAGAGGCTCCCTTCACCATGAATTGGTCCAAACTTGGCTGTTTAGAGGCTCCCTCCACCATGAATTGGTCCAAACTGGGGTGGTTAGAGGCTCCCTCCACCATTAATTGGTCCAAACTGGGCTGGTTAGAGGCTCCCTCCACCATTAATTGGTCCAAACTGGGCTGGTTAGAGGCTCCCTCCACCATGAATTGGTCCAAACTGGGGTTTTTAGAGGCTCCCTCCACCATGAATTGGTCCAAACTTGGCTGTTTAGAGGCTCCCTCCACCATTAATTGGTCCAAACTGGGCTGGTTAGAGGCTCCCTCCACCATGAATTGGTCCAAACTGGGTTTTTTAGAGGCTCCCTCCACCATGAATTTGCCCAAACTGGGCTGTTTAGAGGCTCCCTCCACCATGAATTGGTCCAAACTGGGTTTTTTAGAGGCTCCCTCCACCATGAATTGGTCCAAACTGGGCTGGTTAGAGGCTCCCTCCACCATGAATTGGTCCAAACTGGGGTGGTTAGAGGCTCCCTCCACCATTAATTGGTCCAAACTGGGCTGGTTAGAGGCTCCCTCCACCATTAATTGGTCCAAACTGGGCTGGTTAGAGGCTCCCTCCACCATGAATTTGCCCAAACTGGGCTGGTTAGAGGCTCCCTCCACCATGAATTGGTCCAAACTGGGGTGGTTAGAGGCTCCCTCCACCATTAATTGGTCCAAACTGGGCTGGTTAGAGGCTCCCTCCACCATTAATTGGTCCAAACTGGGCTGGTTAGAGGCTCCCTCCACCATTAATTGGTCCAAACTGGGCTGGTTAGAGGCTCCCTCCACCATGAATTTGCCCAAACTGGGCTGGTTAGAGGCTCCCTCCACCATGAATTTGCCCAAACTGGGCTGTTTAGAGGCTCCCTCCACCATGAATTGGTCCAAACTGGGTTTTTTAGAGGCTCCCTCCACCATGAATTGGTCCAAACTGGGCTGGTTAGAGTCTCCCTCCACCATGAATTTCCCAAAACTTGGCTGTTTAGAGGCTCCCTCCACCATGAATTGGTCCAAACTGGGCTGGTTAGAGGCTCCCTCCACCATTAATTGGTCCAAACTGGGCTGGTTAGAGGCTCCCTCCACCATGAATTTGCCCAAACTGGGCTGTTTAGAGGCTCCCTCCACCATGAATTTGCCCAAACTGGGCTGGTTAGAGGCTCCCTCCACCATGAATTGGTCCAAACGGGTTTTTAGAGGCTCCCTTCACCATGAATTGGTCCAAACTTGGCTGTTTAGAGGCTCCCTCCACCATGAATTGGTCCAAACTGGGGTGGTTAGAGGCTCCCTCCACCATTAATTGGTCCAAACTGGGCTGGTTAGAGGCTCCCTCCACCATTAATTGGTCCAAACTGGGCTGGTTAGAGGCTCCCTCCATCATGAATTGGTCCAAACTGGGGTTTTTAGAGGCTCCCTCCACCATGAATTGGTCCAAACTTGGCTGTTTAGAGGCTCCCTCCACCATTAATTGGTCCAAACTGGGCTGGTTAGAGGCTCCCTCCACCATGAATTGGTCCAAACTGGGTTTTTTAGAGGCTCCCTCCACCATGAATTTGCCCAAACTGGGCTGTTTAGAGGCTCCCTCCACCATGAATTGGTCCAAACTGGGTTTTTTAGAGGCTCCCTCCACCATGAATTGGTCCAAACTGGGCTGGTTAGAGGCTCCCTCCACCATGAATTGGTCCAAACTGGGGTGGTTAGAGGCTCCCTCCACCATTAATTGGTCCAAACTGGGCTGGTTAGAGGCTCCCTCCACCATTAATTGGTCCAAACTGGGCTGGTTAGAGGCTCCCTCCACCATGAATTTGCCCAAACTGGGCTGGTTAGAGGCTCCCTCCACCATGAATTGGTCCAAACTGTGGTGGTTAGAGGCTCCCTCCACCATTAATTGGTCCAAACTGGGCTGGTTAGAGGCTCCCTCCACCATTAATTGGTCCAAACTGGGCTGGTTAGAGGCTCCCTCCACCATTAATTGGTCCAAACTGGGCTGGTTAGAGGCTCCCTCCACCATGAATTTGCCCAAACTGGGCTGTTTAGAGGCTCCCTCCACCATGAATTTGCCCAAACTGGGCTGGTTAGAGGCTCCCTCCACCATGAATTGGTCCAAACTGGGGTGGTTAGAGGCTCCCTCCACCATTAATTGGTCCAAACTGGGCTGGTTAGAGGCTCCCTCCACCATTAATTGGTCCAAACTGGGCTGGTTAGAGGCTCCCTCCACCATGAATTTGCCCAAACTGGGCTGTTTAGAGGCTCCCTCCACCATGAATTTGCCCAAACTGGGCTGGTTAGAGGCTCCCTCCACCATGAATTGGTCCAAACTGGGGTTTTTAGAGGCTCCCTCCACCATGAATTGGTCCAAACTGGGGTTTTTAGAGGCTCCCTCCACCATGAATTGGTCCAAACTGGGGTGGTTAGAGGCTCCCTCCACCATTAATTGGTCCAAACTGGGCTGGTTAGAGGCTCCCTCCACCATTAATTGGTCCAAACTGGGCTGGTTAGAGGCTCCCTCCACCATGAATTTGCCCAAACTGGGCTGTTTAGAGGCTCCCTCCACCATGAATTTGCCCAAACTGGGCTGGTTAGAGGCTCCCTCCACCATGAATTGGTCCAAACTGGGGTTTTTAGCGGCTCCCTCCACCATGAATTGGTCCAAACTGGGGTGGTTAGAGGCTCCCTCCACCATTAATTGGTCCAAACTGGGCTGGTTAGAGGCTCCCTCCACCATGAATTGGTCCAAACTGGGGTTTTTAGAGGCTCCCTCCACCATGAATTGGTCCAAACTTGGCTGTTTAGAGGCTCCCTCCACCATTAATTGGTCCAAACTGGGCTGGTTAGAGGCTCCCTCCACCATGAATTGGTCCAAACTGGGTTTTTTAGAGGCTCCCTCCACCATGAATTTGCCCAAACTGGGCTGTTTAGAGGCTCCCTCCACCATGAATTGGTCCAAACTGGGTTTTTTAGAGGCTCCCTCCACCATGAATTGGTCCAAACTTGGCTGTTTAGAGGCTCCCTCCACCATTAATTGGTCCAAACTGGGCTGGTTAGAGGCTCCCTCCACCATGAATTGGTCCAAACTGGGTTTTTTAGAGGCTCCCTCCACCATGAATTTGCCCAAACTGGGCTGTTTAGAGGCTCCCTCCACCATGAATTGGTCCAAACTGGGTTTTTTAGAGGCTCCCTCCACCATGAATTGGTCCAAACTGGGCTGGTTAGAGGCTCCCTCCACCATGAATTGGTCCAAACTGGGGTGGTTAGAGGCTCCCTCCACCATTAATTGGTCCAAACTGGGCTGGTTAGAGGCTCCCTCCACCATTAATTGGTCCAAACTGGGCTGGTTAGAGGCTCCCTCCACCATGAATTTGCCCAAACTGGGCTGGTTAGAGGCTCCCTCCACCATGAATTGGTCCAAACTGGGGTTTTTAGAGGCTCCCTCCACCATGAATTGGTCCAAACTGGGGTTTTTAGAGTCTCCCTCCACCATGAATTGGTCCAAACTGGGGTTTTTAGAGGCTCCCTCCACCATGAATTTGCCCAAACTCTGCTGGTTAGAGGCTCAATCCACCCTGATTTTCAAAACAAATGTTGGTGCCAACCTCAACTTACTACAAGGGCCAAATTCACTGCTGGTGACAAGCTGTCCTCACTGCAAGTGCCAAATACACATGTTTCAAGGTGTTTTCCTACTGTCAGAGAGGTGGTATTGAGTGTGTAAAGTGTGTAGTTGTTAGGCTGTGATGTTGGGGTAATAGAGGGTCTTTGGTGTGTTAGATGCCCCCAGACATGCTTCCCCTGCTGTCCCAGTGTCATTCCAGAGGTGTTGGCATCATTTCCTGGGGTGTCATAGTGGACTTGGTGACCCTCCAGACACGGATTTGGGTTTCCCCCTTAACGAGTATCTGTTCCCCATAGACTATAATGGGGTTCGAAACCCGTTCGAACACACGAACATTGAGCGGCTGTTCGAATCGAATTTCGAACCTCGAACATTTTAGTGTTCGCTCATCTCTACTCCTAAATTCTTCAGCTGAGCAAAATGTCTTCCAGTGCCCTGTAGAGGCATGTCTGGTAGTCAATGATCTCTCACCAAGTGGTTTTTGCCAACTTGTTTTTATAGGTATGAAATGGCTGAACTTGATAAACCTAGATCTCTTTGTAACCCACTAAGGGGGCATTCACACTTGCAACTGTGTCCAACCTGTGTTATTCCGTCATTTTTTTGGGCCGGACACAAAGTCGGACATACAGGCCAAAAAAAAACAGTGGAATGACACAGGGTGGACACGGGCGCAAGTGTGAATGCCCCCTTAGGGGGAGTTCAAAAGAGATCTAGGTCTATCAAGTTCAGCCATTTCATACTTATAAACACAAAAATAACATTAAAAATGTTGCCCGCGGAGAGGCTGCAGGCGGACTTCGGTGCTTAGCTTTAAAAACCAAATGAATGGGTTTTACAGGTGACCACAGGAAAGTTATCCCCTGTCCAGTTTTGTTGTGGCTGAGGACGGAAACCCCGCGGAATGACTAAGGCCGACACAGGCATTATATACACAGGGACCTCACATAACATTCTTGCAAAAAATAGCCCGAAAAGACTTCACAGTATCACATGGAAAAAGCACAAGCTAATACAAGAAGACAATAATCAACCAATATATATAAAAAATATCAAATATTTTATTACACATTAAATAACATATTATTAAAAACAATAATGTACAGCAGGGCAGATTGAATTAAAGCCAAAGACATACACAAATAGACACATAGAATAAAGAACGTGGGTTCTTATGCTAGACCATGTAAGATAAATAAAGGTAAGTATAGTAGCAAAAATAACACTAGTATGAATATAGCAGAACTACATTAGTGCCAACCAAAAAATACTGTTGGCAAAAAGCACCCATCCAAAAATATGTCCCTATAAATGTAGACTAGTATTTTGTAATTATAGCATAAATATCTTAGGACATATAGGAGGAGACAGCTACAGTATATAAAGTGTGAGGTAAACTACATAAATATAAATCTCATCAATAGGGAATATAGATTACATATGTGATCACACTACAATGCAGCCAAAGCTATATACATACAAAATACAAATAGCTCCTATAAGGCAATCAGCCAAATACCTGAAGTCATGTCTCCAAATAAAGGTCAGCTAGCAGCCACGATAGAATACTAACAGATAGGTAGACGGACCACCCCTACGCGTTTCACCACTACTGTGGCTTCCTCAGGAGGTGGTCACCTCCTGAGGAAGCCACAGTAGTGGTGAAACGCGTAGGGGTGGTCCGTCTACCTATCTGTTAGTATTCTATCGTGGCTGCTAGCTGACCTTTATTTGGAGACATGACTTCAGGTATTTGGCTGATTGCCTTATAGGAGCTATTTGTATTTTGTATGTATATAGCTTTGGCTGCATTGTAGTGTGATCACATATGTAATCTATATTCCCTATTGATGAGATTTATATTTATGTAGTTTACCTCACACTTTATATACTGTAGCTGTCTCCTCCTATATGTCCTAAGATATTTATGCTATAATTACAAAATACTAGTCTACATTTATAGGGACATATTTTTGGATGGGTGCTTTTTGCCAACAGTATTTTTTGGTTGGCACTAATGTAGTTCTGCTATATTCATACTAGTGTTATTTTTGCTACTATACTTACCTTTATTTATCTTACATGGTCTAGCATAAGAACCCACGTTCTTTATTCTATGTGTCTATTTGTGTATGTCTTTGGCTTTAATTCAATCTGCCCTGCTGTACATTATTGTTTTTAATAATATGTTATTTAATGTGTAATAAAATATTTGATATTTTTTATATATATTGGTTGATTATTGTCTTCTTGTATTAGCTTGTGCTTTTTCCATGTGATAAGGCCGACACAGGCGCAAGTGTGAACACCATCTAATTATGTAACCTTGCAGGGGTAATAAAATATGTTAATTAGAGAGGAGCAAGTAGTATTTGATTGAATACGACTATTCGATCCAATACTTGTATCGGTCGAATACCACGCGGGAAAATTCCATTGAATTCAATGCAAAAACCTCCTCGTGTTCCTCATCCTGCTACTTCCGGAACTTGGAGGATCCAATATGTCGAACTTTGGTTTCCATGGAAACTGGAACAACATTCCTGTTTTTTCCCATAGACTATAATGTTATTCGATATTCGAACGAATACTACTCACTCATCTCTAATGTTAATGTATAAATATTTTTGCTTACATATGTCTAATAATTTAGTTTTCTTACACTATGTATTTTAATACATAAATAAAATACGTGATACTAAATCTAAGGCTAGGTTCACACCTGCGCTTGCTCTATGTTCGGGGTTTCCATCCCCAAACCTGCTTAAAAAATACAGAGAGAAAAGTCCTTTGCTCTCTGCATTTTTCCATTTTTTTTGGGTGGAAACTGCGCGGAAACCACACTTTAAGCGGAATAGGTTTCTGTACTTCGGGTCCCTACGTCGACCCAAGGAACGGAAATCTGAATGCAGGTGTAAACCTAGTGCAATAAAGAGCAGGATAATTTGGTGACTGTTCTTTAGGGGGTTCCCAAACAATACTACAGTAAATTTTGCTACGCCTTCTTCCCAATGTGGACATATACACAATATACAGCACATACAATGAATTATCACTTGCAGAGACACCTGCAGAGGTAAAATATTTTCCCTCTTTTTAATGCTCGGGTTTCACATGTTTTATTCCAATAATTCAAATAGATTCTATAAACCGGAACACTATAATTTCATGGAAAAAATTTGATACCAACCATATAATCAGTATACAAAAAAAAAAGTCCATATCCACCGGTGACATTTTCTAGATTGAGTCGCACAATTTGTGCAGCTTGTTTTTGTATTTGTCACTTTGTAGCAGTAAATAAATACTGTTATTAGGCTCGGCGGTAAGCTCTCATCTAAATGCATGTAATTGATTATAGGGAGAAGGGAGTAAATATAGGTTCATAGCTATGGGATGTCTCATATAATTGGGCACACCTGATATCAGAGAATGTTCCGTAGTTTTTTTTATGCTCTCTTGTTTTTAGTTTTTTTTTTTCTTTTTAGAAAGCGATAGTTTCAGATTTTTTTTCCGATCCGTCTTACAATCTACCGATATTAATGTAGTGTAACGCACATTGGAGCAAATCCGGGCATTAATTTATTTTCCTGATAATCAGCATAAAAGCTCCTAATAACATGTTCATTATCTTCCCTTGTTTTAACTTCGCCTCTCTGCAAAATCAGTATTCACCGCAACACAAGTAATTATTGAATTAAGCGCTATTATTTTGTCGTCCTGTTAATTTATATGTGAAGCAAAAATTGCTTCTTTGTGAGTGTTTGTTTAGCAGAGGATTATGTAGGAAATTTTCCCGGCATGGAATATGCGCGCAATAAAGTCTTTTGTAACGCTCCGCTGAGTTTACATTGGCTTTTCGTAATGTAGCTGGTAAGTACATATAGTTATTGTGTATCTTATACCCTATTAGAATAATTTCAGATCAGGTCATAGTGGTGTATATACCATTGTGACAACCAGATTGGCCTCAGTCCTTATTTTAATGGGTGGTAAGATCATGGAAACAAACCTTGTCCCAATTTTAGTGCCATTCCAAGCTCCACTTGTGCTTGCTTTTTGACCTAGACAGGGACCCTCACCCTCCTCTCTGTAACAGTGACTTGCATAAAGGCTGGTTGACCAGTTTTCCTCTCCATTATACTCTGGAAGATTCCCCTTTATACACAGATCACTCTTCATTATAACCAATTTTTTGAGCACATTTTTCAGACTACAAATTGGACTGCCAGCACTGTGCCTTGTCATTAGAGGCAACATATCATCCACATAGGCGCGTTTGCAGTGCCCCAACAATCATAGGAGGAGTTGGCAGAATATCAGGGAAGGGGAAGGTGCCCATGTTATGCTGTACTGAACATTCTATAAGATTGCTGAACAAGGGAGCCTGCTGACTGCCACTGAGATGCCAATTTTAGCAGTGAGGTGGGAAATAGAGAAGGAAGCCATGTTGAGGACTAGTGGAAGAACCATGTGGGGGACTAGAAAAAAAAGGGAGAAACTTTTATAAGATCAGGAATAGGATAGAGAGACATTTTGGAGATCAGAAATGAGAAGGACAGATATGGTAGGGACAGTGGCGTAACTACCACCATAGCAGCGGAGGCAGCTGCCACAGGGCCCAGGACATTAGAGGCCCGGTGACAGCCCCTACCGCTGCTATCATTATACTTGGGGTCTTTTCGAACCCCCGAGTATAATGATTGGCGGACCGGGAGAGGTAAGAAACATAAAAAACACAGTTACTTACCTCTCCACGATCCGTGCATACTTCGGCCTAGTCGTCTGATGTCTCATGACCCTGGCCTGCGTTCCGGGTCATGTGACATCTGACATCATTGAAGATCGACTACTTCGGAGGCCGACAGCGTAGGAGACGGGAGATATGTGAGTAACAGAGGTTTTTTTTAATGTTTTTCTCCCCCCGGGTCTCCAATTATTATACTCTGGGATCTGCAAAGACCCCAGAGTATAATAATTGTTTATGGGTGTCCACGGTGGGACATAATACTGTGTGCAGGAGCCACTATGGGGGTAATACTGTGTGCAGGGGCCACTAAGGGACATAATACTGTGTGCAGGGGCCACTAAGGGACATAATACTGTGTGCAGGGGCCACTATGGGGTATAATACTGTGTGCAGGGGCCAATATGGGGGATAATACTGTGTGAAGGGGCCACTATGGGGCATAATAGAGTGCACAGGAATGCATAGGAGGGGGTCAGTTGAGGTCTTCGGCGTCGGTGTCGGTCGGGGGGGGGGGGGCCATTTCAAAAGTTCGCCATGGGGCCCCGCCATTCCTAGTTACGCCTCTGGGTAGGGAGAAAGAATAAGAAAAGGAGTCATGCTGGAGACCAGGAATTACATTACAGGAAGACATACTGGGATCAGGGACTTGAGAGGAACCATGCAGGGATCAGGGACTTGAGGGGAGCCATGCTGGGACCAGGGACTTGAGATGAACCATTCTGAGACCAGGGACTTGAGCGGAGCCATGCTGTGGATTAGAAATTAGAGGACAACTGTACTGGTGGCCAGGAATTAGAGGGTTAGCTAAGCTGAGGATCAGGAATTAAAAGGGAGGTTATGCTCAGGATGAAGAATTAGAGGTATGACATGCTGGGGACAATAAATTAGATGAGAATCATGTTGGGGACCAAAATGTAAAGTGGGACAATGGTAGAGACCTAGAATGATGGGAAAGGGATGGTTTACTATGAGTACTAAGAAAGATAGGGAGCCAAATATGGCCATACAGGTACATGGGGGCTGGGATACCATTTGTACATTACCACAGTTCTTTTAGTCCCAGTCTGTGTCTAGTCTGCGTAATGTGCTGATACGATGCCCAGCACATAAAACGTGATTTGGGACACTTTTAACATTATTTGTGCTCTTTGTGCGCCATGCATGTTTTCTGACTCCATTAGACACTTTAACATGCATTATATATAATTTTTTTGAGTGGAGCAGTTCCATAAAAGCCCATTTTCCTATGATTGTCTCAAAAAGGGTCTGGTTTTATAAGACTTTTTAAAAGGATTTTGTCCAGCCTTCCTTCGAATTCTGCTCATTGTCTTTGAGCTCTTCCAATGCATATCTATTAAATAACTTTATTTATGTTTTACGACTTTTTTTTTCCTCGAATCTCAGAAACTAAACAATCACTTAATGGTCCGATACACAAAGCTATAGACAAGTTGTTGTGGAAACAAAAAAGATGAATTGCTTTTATGCTAATGCGATCATTAATGTGTCTAATGGATCTGAAAATCAATAATAGATGTTCACCACCTACCGCACCTACTGAGGCTTATAATAATATGTATGAGTTTCAACTGATAATAGCACAAATGTACAAGAAATGATCATGCAGTCTACAAGGTGACACAAATCTCAGTATGTTAATTACAATAATAATATGCAAATGTGTTCCAAATAAATGAGCTTATGTCACCTTTCCTTGGGTTGACATAAATGCTATAATGTGGATGAGACTTGACCTTCCAGAACAAATACTTACCAGGCTTCAGGTAATACGTTACTTCTAGACTTTGTCATTCTGCAACACTTTCAGATTTTAGAGAGCCTGCAAATAACTTTGCTTATGAACAGAACACACCGTCAGCCTTTTAATAGCAACATATTCTTGAGTTTATTGTTTTCTGAGCAAAAATTTATGTTTCTGCTATCTACTTTAATTTGTGCCGTTTTGTATATGCCAAAAAATGTATCAATTTATATAACGTTATATGTATTATTCATCTGACATAGACTTCTGAAATTGCATTTTGTTTGTATATGGTGCTTCGCAGATTATTATAGAAAATTATTTATCAGGAAAATGGAATTTGCATTGTAAGGCTAAGGCTACAGGTTGAGGAAACGCAGCGTTTTTGGATGTTGCGCAAACACAGGAAAAAAAATCAACAACAAAAAAAAACTACAGAGTACAGCCCTAGTAAAGTGAATGAGATTTCGTTTTATCTCCTCCACACAAGCAGGAAAAAATCTGCAGGAAACATAAGGGAATTGCTAGCTTAGCAATTCCCCAGTGGCTGCTGTGAAACCAGGAAGGAAGAGAATGACAGAAACAGTGAGTCCTAAGCTCGACCCGGTCCCTGTCCCTAACTACTTGCCTCAGCTACCCTAGGTGTTAGAAAAACAACTGGGTGACAGTCCCTTCTCTGAATAAGTGATACAAAGAACAGGACAAGACAAAACAACACAGAAGCAGAGTCAGCAAGCTGAGGTCAAACCAGAGGTACAAACAGTACCAAATCACAATCCAAAAGAGTAGTAACAAGGGAAGCCAAAGGTGAGAAGTCAGTAAATACAATTCAATAGCAAGAGAACCACTTAGCAAGGACAGATTCAATAGCCAGCAAACCTGCATGGGCCGAAGTTCTGTTTATGAGAAGTCCAGAACCCACCTCAGAATTATCAATCACACAGGTAAGGCTATTAGGGTAAGTTCACACAGGGTTTTTGGTCAGGATTTTGAGGCCGTATCCACCTCAAAATCCTGACCAAAAAAATGGCTCCCAATAAAATCAAGTGACATGCTCATTCTTCAAGCGGATTCGCCTTGCGACATCTGCCTGAAGACACTCCCTCCCGACTGGGCTCATTCATTTGGGCCTAATCCTGAGCGGAGTGCGCGACTGGATACCGATTCACTGCACCAGCATCCAGTCGCAGCTATCGTATTTTGCATTGTGAACTACTTTTCTGTCTGCATGTTCTGTGCAGAGACCGTGCAGAAAGAACACGGCCCCCATTATAGTCTATGGGGTCCGTGTGCTTTCACTGCACACAGCTTGTCAATGCATTTGGTAGTCCGTTCGGGGGGGGGGCCCAAGCAGATTCCCTCGAACGAATTACCGAAGTAGATGTGAACCAGACCTTAGGCAATAGACAGTAGACTAGTGTCAACTGTATGAATTCAGATTATGTTGGAGTCATAACATAAGGTTGCGTGACTTCCACGATAAATCGATAAAACCAACATGGAACCCTAGCCTGATCAGGGCAAAGTATTATGTCTGCAAGATTTTGGTTGGTTGTCCAGTACCTAATAAGCAGGTCATGTAAAGCAGCGCAAGTCCATTTCATAAATATCATTGCAATGCATAGTTTCAGGATATCCCTAGTATGTCAACGGGCATATCACTATTGCCAAAGATGGTTACTTTACTACTGTACAAGCTACCGATGCCACTTGGCATGTGAGAATACACTGGGTACTGAGGACTGATATTGAGGACAATGATGTAAACTGCTTATATTTTTGCTCTGACCTATTTTTACTCTAGCCGGAGGGATTCTCATGGAGTTCCCGTGTCAATTTATCATAACCTGTAGAAAATGAAGGACATTGAAATGGTTAAATAAAAAACTAAGCAGCCCTGAACAGAACAAATGATAGGGTTCTTATCTATCCACCATAGTTATACAGTATATGATACCATCATTATTATGACATATTAATGTCTATATAATAGTAGAAAAAGTGGGCTGAGCAAGTTCTTGTACGATAAGGTGAACATAATATTTTAAGTGTCCTTCATTGTCCTCCAGTTTAAGTGCTTTGGTGACTATAATATAAGGTAGTAGATCATTCAATATGTATTATTGTGTTTTTGTTATTCTTCTTAGTATAGAGAGTGGCATTAATGGAGGCCATTATATATTATCCATTCCACTTGGATATCATGGGTGACATTTATTATTTTATCAAACATTAATATGCCAGCTCAATGGCAATCATTCCTCATTACACTTTAAAAATATTAGTTATGATTCAAGGTCAGAAAGTTCTGCCTCTTGCTCTTGGAAGACGGCTTTGATATTAATAATTTTTTATAAAGCTGCAATAAATCTGTCTTTTTAGTTTTATATATTAATTTTGAAATGACTCCCATGCGCTTTCATCACAATTTATTCTTTTCTATAAATGTGGATTGTAAACCATGTGCCTCTGACTTACTGCAGGCTGTAGAAGAGCAAATCAAGTGAATCTGAGTCTGAGAAGCATGACCTGCCCTGTAAGGGTGGATACACACATTTTCATACAATATTGTGTAAAGGTAAGGCAGTACTTTCTTGGGTGTGGGGGTATTAAGCCATTTGCAACCATTATTGTGGAGCCATTTGTTACACTTTAAGATGTATTAATTTTTTAGCAAACCAAGTTTGTTAAGAATTTTCCTAAAAATGTTTGGGTTGGCTGCCTATGAACCGTTATTATACTCAGAGTATAATAAGTGGAGACTCAGGAGAGGTGAGTAAACATATCAGAAACCCACCCTTTGTGGACTTCATTGCAGCATCTGGTAGTCCCTTGGCATCCTCTTCTTCAGGCCTCCTGTGTGACATTAGCAGTCTCAGGGGTCACATGAGGTTTGTCAACGTCTTGACAAGTAGCTGCAAATGTGGTGAAATTGTTGTGCCCAGGGGGCTCCCCAGGCCCTTCTAATCAGCCTTTTGAGTCTATTTCTGTCTCTGGCTGATACATTGCTCCCCCAGCAGGCCACTCTGAAAAAGATGGCTGAAGCAACCACAGAGTTGAAAAAGACCCTAAGAAGTTGCTCCTGGACTCCAAAGGCCCTCAGCCTCCTGTGCAGGTAGAGCCTACTGTCATCCTTTCTGTGCAGCGCAGCCAGGTGATCAGCCCAGTCCAGTTTATTATTGAGGAGAACACCCAGGTACTTATAGGTCTTGACTATCTCAGTTCCTGAGCCTTGGATCTCCACCGGGGTCGGAGCACTTCTCCACTTACTAAATTCCACCACCATCTCTTTGGTCTTCCCAGCATTAATCCTGAGGTGGTTCCACTGGCACCATTCTACAAAATGCTGGTTTAAGTCTCTCTCTCTGTATTTCCTATTGTCGCCATCAGTGATGAGGCCTACTATTGCAGAGTCATCAGAGTACTTCTGTAAGTAACAGCTAGATGAGTTGTGCCTAAAGTCAGGAGTGTACAGTGTGAAGAGAAATTCGGCAAGAACTGTACCTTGTGGTGCCCCCGTACTACAAATCACAGTGTCAGACACACAGTCGCGGGCTCTCACTTACTGAAGGCGGTTTGTGAGGTAGTCTAGGATCCAGTTGGACTGGTGATGGTCCATTCCAATGAGGTCCAGCTTGTCCCTCAGTAGCTCTGGCTGAATGGTTTTGAAAGCACTGGTGAAATCAAAGAACATTATTTTTTGGACTAGTTCACACAGAGTTTTTTGCAGGGGGATTTTGAGGTGTAATCCGCCTCAAAATCCGTCTGCAAAAGTGGCTCCCATTGACTTCAAAAGAAGCGAGATGCCCTGTTTTGCTGTGGATTCCATGCCTGTGGCTGGAGATATTCTCCTGTTTAGGCCCATTCATTCAGGCCTAATCAGGAGCGGGATGCCGCGACGAAATGTTGTGCGCATGTTTACACAGCAGAAACCATTTTCATACCCTTAGGGTGCGTTCACACGATGTAACGTGTAGCGTGATCAGCACGTGTATACGTGCCAGATCACGCTACACGTTACATCGTGTGAACGCACCCTTACAGTGTTTCCAGGTTTCTGTGTGAAGTAGGTGGATGAATTAGTAATGCCTCTCCAGATTCTCATTATATAGTAAGACTACAGTTCTCTATATACTCTCTCACCACACCAGATACGACAAGGGCGTCAATACTGAAAAGGTATCAACCTTTAAGAGGATTCTGTTGATTTTTTGATCCTTTATCTCTCTTGCTCTCACTCTCTCTGGGCTGATTTGGCCAATTGTAATGCAGATCATTCATCTCTATCACATACAAACATCATTTTTTTCTGTAATAATACTTTCTATTTTGCATTTTTTAGCCTATTTATATTTTTCTAATTTATTTTATCCTTCAATTGCTGAAGAAACATCATCAGTCTCTTTAACCCCAGGATACCAATTTCTGTTCTCATAGCATTAACTAGGAAAAAGAAGATTTGCTAACTGACTGGAGTCTAATGGTACAAAGAAACGCTTTCAGTATTGAAGAAACACTAGGAAGCGATTGAATGCTTGGCAGCGAACGCTGGCATTTATGGAGAAACATTAAATGTATCAAAATAAGCAAAAACAAAGCAAAATATGAAATGATTTATCTTTAATAGGAAGGAAAATCATTCTACAATGCTTACTTTCAAGTCAAGTTCAGTAGGGTATGTGTACATAGTTTTTCATCTTGAAGGACAACAGCATGGTGCGGTTTTATAATTGCCAGAATCTTAGGAAAACTTTCCTTCACTGCAAATGAGCAAAATTTTTGAAACTGGCTTATTAAAACATTTTCAATAGTACTTTTTTTCGCCCCAGGGAATTAGATGACAAAAGTGTGAAAAATGCTGGAAGACGACTAGTTTCCATTTAATTAGTGTTAGCGAGTAATATATTGGTATGATATACTGGCATACATCATTAGTGCAGCTTCCGATATTGAAACTATTAAATGAGTTTATTCCAGTAATAATCCGTCACTGAATATTTAGCTATGCAGATAATTTAGTTTTCTTTTCATCCTGTTTATTACCTTCCTTTTGGTATTTCTACACAGTCCAGTCACATTAATGTGACCGCCTGTCAAAATCCAGAATAACCACTATTCATAGAGCGGACCGTTGCGAGACGTGCAGGAAGAGAGGGGATGTTGTGGTGATGATCACTGGGATGTTGAGCCATGCCGACTCCAGTGCCGTGGCCAGCTGCGCTAGGTTATGCGGTTGAGCATCCATGGTGCGAACAACCCGATCGAGGTGGTCACACAGATTCTTGATTGAGTTCAAGTCCTGGAAATTTGCTGGGAAAGGGAGTACGGTAAACTCATCCTGGTGCTCCTCGAACCACGCACCTACACTTCGAGCTTTATGACACGTCGCATTGTCCTGCTGGTAGATGCCATCATCCTGAGGAAAAACGATTCATATGTAGGGGTGAACATGGTCCGCAAGGATAGATGCATACTTGTGTTGCTCTATCATGCCTTCCACAATGATGAGTGCACCCAGATGGCTGATGACACATGCCTTCTGCGATTGGTTATTTAACATTGACGTCAAAAGTAGGCGGTGGTCACATTAATATGACTGGACTGTGTATGTAGGATATGCAAACATACAAAAAGGATACAAAAAAATTGCATTATCTTAGTAAAAATTGTCTGCCCTCCAATTTATTGCACCGTGCTAAAGCCCTTACACTGACCAAATGTCATATATCTCAAAAAGAGGAAAAAAAATCCAACAAAGCGCATATATCCAATAGTACGGAACTTTTAATTAATACAACATCTTGTGCAGTTAAAAATTCATCAAAGGGAAAAAAAAAATGGAAAAAAAAAAACCATGTCTATATGCTGCACCCGGCTGACACTTTTTGGAGGCTTACTCATAGCCTGTAGCCTCCAAAATGTGTCAGCCGGGTGCAGCATATAAACATGGGTTTTTTTTTCCTGTTTTTTTTTCCCTTTGATGAATTTTTAACTGCACAAGATGTATTAATTAAAAGTTACCTTTTATTGGATATAAGCGCTTCACTGGATTTTCTTCCTCTTTTTTTATATGCATCATCGCTCCAGCCAAAGGGGTTTTAAACGTCCATGCGGAGCTATCCTGAACACATGGAGTTGAATTGAATTGGATTTATGCAGAAGCTGGAATTACTGTGACTGGGCTGTGTGTTTTCCATTTTGCTTTACTTGTTTGTTTATTTGGACTGATCTCATATAGTCCTAAATAGTAAAACCACCACCATACGCCACATACGGAAGATATTACTCCAGGAAGAGAAATGAGTTGTGAGTTTAGTTATTAAAGTCATTAAAGTTCCCCAATAAGTTGCAACTAGGTATTTTTGGTTAAAAATAAAAAGTCTGGGATTAAAAATGGAAATCAATACAATGATTAAAAAAAAGTTGTTAAGCAATAGTAAAAAGAACACTTTACGTACTGGGAGTCAATGGAAGTTAGATCGAAACTTTAATACACCTGCTTTGATCATGGGGACCTTTTGTTCATACATGAAACACTGAGTGCATGAAAGGAGAAGAAAGGACGTTAGCGCTCCAGAGAAGAGCACATAACTTCACATTTAAGTTATTTAATAACTTTAAACTATGCACAGACTTATTTTTAATTGGAGATGGGCATTTTTTTTTACTCTTTAGTGGATGGATAGAATCCATGCAGTAACCCCGTATTCACAGGTCCTTTAACTTTCGCAAACAAAGATATGGAGAATTGGTCTAAGAATCATGGAAAGGATATAGGTGAAGGGCCCTTCTGTATTAAGGGATTAGGGATGTGATGAGAACTGTTCAACACCAGAATACAGCTCCATTTCAATCTTAGCAAGTATGGAACCTCTGCATTACTCATATGAGTATAGATTTTTTAGGATTCTCTGTTCCAAAAATGGACACAGATTCTATTTAAGAGACATAAAGAAAAGTAAGCATTAGTAACATTCATTAATTCAATTAAATAGATTTTTCCCTTTAAGTTATCCTATAAAATACACAAAACATTGTAACTTCTATGGAACCTTGTGAATATAAGGACAGATTGAAATTTTAGTAAAGAATAAAAGTTTCCGTAGTGAGCTATGACTCCCTATAAGGTGAAATAGAGCAGTTTCATATAACAAGGTATTGTTATAGTGACAATAAGTATATCATTTCTGAAAAAAAGTAATTGTAACTTCAAATTGCCTGTATTTGCTGGAACTACTGGCAGACGTTTATATCAATCTCTCAGAAAATACAATGTAGCAAAAGCAAAGTCCGATATGAGTGAAGATCAACGCAATTTCATTATTTCATAGAACACAGAAGCACAAAATGTTTTCATATCTGAAGGTGGCTTTTTCTCCTAAAACTTCGGTTTAAGATATAACAGAGCTGTAAAGTACAAATAATGTCTTAATAAAGCCTAAAGCTTTAACTCTTTACATCACAGCTAAACTGTATATAAAAGGTTACTACATTTACCATGGGTTTCATCTCTTGTGAGCCGTGTTATAGCTCGTAGTCCGGTCACCATTCTTTAGTCTGCACAAGAAAATATTGCAACCTGATTTTGGTAGATTGAAACCATTATTACTTTGTATGAAAGAGAACCTTTAAAATCTCTTACAACTCCAGATCTTTGCTTTTTTAATAAGGGCTGCTGCACTGATTTTAGCACAATTGGAATTTCTTCTTTATACTCCCACCCACTTGGAAATACAGTGTTAGGAGTGTGCAGCAGGTGTGGCCATGATATCAGGGTCGCAGCCTCTTCCACTGTAACTGTTCAGTCCAGCATGCATGGGGTTAATCCCCTTGCAGCTGATAGGCGTGGTCGGTCTGCTGACTGACACTGGTGTCAGCCTATCGGCATCTGGCTTGAGCACCTGGGCTGGCTGATCAGTCCTGCGTTCTCTCCATTTAAGGAGGCTTATTGGAGCCGTCGGGTGCTCTAGCCTCAAATTCCACATGGTGCACCTCAGTGCAGTATTTGAGTTTGGCAGATTACTGCCTTAGCTAGGTAGGGCTTTAGTCATTGGTGGTGTAGCCCGGCAGTGAGGTTTACTGTCGGGCCTTCTTCACACCAGTATGCCTTGCAGTTCTGAGCCCAGTGGGCTCCGCAGGATATATTTAATATTTAGGTTTTTTTTACTATATCCTGCCAGTCATAACATACAGAACCTTATTAGCATAACAGGCACTGAGACTAATAACCCAAATTGCTTGGGTAGTGAGAGTAGGTGCCTGGGTCTGACTTGACACTGTGAGTCCTTTGAGACTGTGCTGCATTTTTATTGATTCGTGTGGCTGGTAGTAAGCCACACGTACAGTAAGTGCTTATTATCTAGTGAGTGCTCAGACGAGCAGGGTTTTGTTTCACACTGTTTTGCCTGAAGTTAAGGCTGTATTTTATTTTTTGCATTTTGTGCCTGATGTTAAGGTTTATTTATTTTGCTCTTTTTCTTTTAAATAAACCTGTGTTACAGTTTTTGTGTCCCTATCTCTGACTGGTTGGGGATGCACCACTGCTGCTACCAAGATACCTTTCCCACAATAGTCACAAAACTACTCAGTATACACAATTGACTCTTAGTTTCTCTTGCTGTAATGGCCCCATGGGCAATAGTACCAATGCCAAGATAAACTATAACAGTATTGGTCACAGCACCGCTTTACCAATGCCAGCATAAGAGTCAGCAGTCACAATTATGTATTAGGGATTCTATTGCTGTATTGGTTCATTGGGTAATAGCACCAATCCCAAGATAACACAACACTATTGGCCACAGTGCCGCAATACCAATGCCAATGCCAGCATAATAGCCACAATCGTATTGTAAAAAGAACCTCTCACCATGGAAATACTGGATAGTATTTGGAGATTATCCAAACATTTCTCTGCTTTTTCTATACTTCGGACATAGGACTGCTTAATGAGCTCCATTTCTGTTTCTAAGCATAGAAAGAACAGAGAATGACTAGTTCTGGATCTTTCCCCTCATAACTATCAATATCAATCTGCTCAGCTCCTCTTAATCTATAACAAGCTGCCTGTAGATTCACTTGCATTTTTCTTGGTGACAGGTTCCCTTTAAGGCTTGTTCAATAATTTGCCTTATAATAGACTACATCTGTAGCTCAATGAGTTACAAAATCTATCTGGCAGCTATAGCAATGAACAAGAATCACACGCGTTTCATCTCAGCTGTCAGTCATAAAAAATAGTTCAGATATTGACTGTAACAATGCCACTAAATTAAAATTGACAAAATCTAATGATGAGATGTACAATAGCGTGAGATTAAACTGACAGCACAATTTGTATTTACAAGGCAATTTCTACTGGCTGAATGCAAATTAATTGTAAGGAAAATCACAAAAAGTTTGTGTCATTTATTGCAATTGTTATGGCGTGTTAGATCCTAAATACCACCACCTTGTTGTGTACAGGGACTTATTATTAAATAAATCCTCGGTGGAACAAGGAGAACTTCCTCTAGAAGCACCCTATGGAAGACAGCTTCCTCTAGATCAATGCCTGGTTTTACAGAAACCTAGTGGCATGATCTGGGAATAAAACCAAGCTAGAATATCTCCTCTAAAGGAAAAAGGAACCATCTACTATAGACAACTAGTTTGAGGTTATTGCCTCTTTTCGGTGAGAAGCAGGGTACTGGATGGCTTGGTGAGAAGTCATAGATGTGGTTTAGATGGAGAACTATGTCTCCTTAAGGGCTAGTTCACATGGGTACTAAGGGGGCGGATATGGCATGTAATCCATGTCATAATCCGCCCCCTCACAATGGTGGTCTATGGAGACCGCCAGGCTACTTATTTCCGTGAGTGGCATGTTGCCGCTCACGGAAAAAAGTAGCGGGCTGCCCTTTCTTCAGGCGGCTTCCCCGTCTTGTTGAGCTGCAGCGTCCGCCTGGCGGCAGCAACCTCTGGTGTCGGCCCATTCATTTGAGCCTGCTCCGGAGGGGGAAGCTGCGAATGTCGGAAGCCAAGACAGTCATGGCAGGCGGGTTTTGACCCGAGAGTGACGCGGCTCATTGTCAAGTCAGTACCCTGATTTGTACTGATGAGACACAATAATCTTCAAACAACTGTTTGTGGATGGGTCTCTCTTACTTTTGGAGGAGATATTGTGGCTTGGGTTTATTCCCAGATCATGCCACTAGGTGTCAGGGAAAAACAGGCATTGATCTATAAGGAGCTACCTTATAAAAGATGGCACTAGAGTAAATTCCTCCTAGGAGGAGTTATGTGCATTTTTTTTCACCAGCAAAATGAAAATATATTCCAAAGAATTTGGGACTGGAGGGTTTACATTACAATTTTATAGATAAAAGAATATCTCTTCTAAACCCTACTGTACTGAAAAAAATGTAAAACTGTCGCCACTATTAGTAATATAGATGATGAGTGGAATGGTTTCATAATGGGAAAACAATAAAAGTGATCTGTACTAAATGATGTTCGTAGAGAATTAAAATAATTACAGGCATTAAGAACCATTAAAAGTAGGGTCAGGCCTAATGAATGGTATCAGGTTATACCTGGAGCTACAGATCACAGCTTAAGATACAGTTACATTTGGAGCAAAATGATCATAATGGAAAAAATTCCAGTTTTTCAGTGTTAACTTTGTCCTCAGGGATTATCTTGCATTTGGTTAACTGATATGATTTCACTTGGCTCTATATGGATGATAAATAGCATTTAGAGCTGGTTAATAATTTGCACATTAAATATAAGATTCACCATTCACCATAAATCTATGGCCCATACACCATTCTGCTCAAAAATGAAGAGGCACTGTCAGGGGTGAACCTGCCTTTTTCGCTGCCCGAATGTCTTTTACTAGCACCAGCCGCATCAATAGATGGACTTGTGCTGCATTTGTTTCGAAGTAATCATCTAAGTCATCGTCACAGAAACTAGTATAAGAAATGAAAACTCCACAATCTGAAGTAAAAAAAAAACCCATGATAAACTTACAAGACAGGTAAAACCAGGAGGATGAATCAGGACAGTGAACATGTCCAAGTCAAAAATCAGTCTGAGAGGTAATATCAGAGCCAAAATCAGGAGACAAGAATTTCCAGTAACAAGCCAAAGGTCAGTCCAAGAGGTAATGTCAGACCCAAAATCAGGAGACAAGTGGATTTCCAGTTACAAGCCAAAGGTCAATGGTCTACCACAAACCATCAGGATATGGAAACCTCACAAAGTACAACCAAATAGCAGGTATATGGATGAGTAGTTACAGGGTTTAAGTATATATCTTCAGCTGCAAAGTAGATCAGGAGAGGCCTGAAGATCGCTGTAGCTTCCTAGGTTGGCACGGTAGTCGCACCGATAATGCACTCACCTTAAATGGCCTTGGGGAAATGGGTTCTCTGTTCCAAATAAATAGCTGCTATATTTTTCTGTTTTTATGTATTTTGCCACGGTAGCTTGCACCTGTTCAAATTGGGAGGTGGTCTGAATTTTCTTCTATGTATATAGTAAGAGGGTTGTGGTTCCTTTTAGTTGGACTTGCACTCCCATTCAGATAGATAGATAGGAGATAGATAGATAGATAGATAGATAGATAGATAGATGGAGAGGTGCTGTCTGAATTTTCTTCTATGTATAAAGTAAGAGGGGTGTGGTGCCCTTTAGTTGGACTTGCACTCCCATTCAATTGCACAGGCCTATTTATTTGGAACAGAGAACCCATTTCCCCAAGGCCATTTAAGGTGATTGTTCTCTGGATCTTACTTCCCTTGTGTTCGCACTGTAGACTTATTCTGGTCCGGGAGAGGTATTTTATTGCCCTGTGTTCACACTGCAGACCCATACTTGGGTCCAGGAGAGGTATTAGTGTAGGGTCCTACCTTAATGAGGTCGCCTTGTCGGGGCCGGTGGGCTTCCTACTGTTTGATCAAATATATACAACGAAGAACCTCAAATTTATTTATATATTTAGTTTATAGTATTTTTATAGTTTTTATTTGTTCCTTATAGCATTTATGCCGTGTCAGAGTGCTGCTATATACAGTCCTATGAAAAAGTTTGGGCACCCCTATTAATCTTAATCATTTTTAGTTCTAAATATTTTGGTGTTTGCAACAGCCATTTCAGTTTGATATATCTAATAACTGATGGACACAGTAATATTTCAGGATTGAAATGAGGTTTATTGTACTAACAGAAAATGCGCAATATGCATTAAACCAAAATTTGACCGGTGCAAAAATATGGGCACCTCAACAGAAAAGTGACATTAATATTTAGTACATCCTCCTTTTGCAAAGATAACAGCCTCTAGTCGCTTCCTGTAGCTTTTAATCAGTTCCTGGATCCTGGATGAAGGTATTTTGGACCATTTCTTTCTACAAAACAATTCAAGTTCAGTTAAGTTAGATGGTCGCCGAACATGGACAGCCCGCTCTCAAATGATCTGAAAACAAAGATTGTTCAACCTAGTTGTTCAGGGGAAGGATACAAAACGTTGTCTCAGAGATTTAACCTGTCAGTTTCCACTGTGAGGAACATAGTAAGGAAATGGAAGACCACAGGGACAGTTCTTGTTAAGCCCAGAAGTGGCAGGCCAAGAAAAATATCAGAAAGGCAGAGAAGAAGAATGGTGAGAACAGTCAAGGACAATCCACAGACCACCTCCAAAGAGCTGCAGCATCATCTTGCTGCAGATGGTGTCACTGTGCATCGGTCAACAATACAGCGCACTTTGCACAAGGAGAAGCTGTATGGGAGAGTGATGAGAAAGAAGCCGTTTCTGCACGTACGCCACAAATAGAGTTGCCTGAGGTATGAAAAAGCACATTTGGACAAGGCAGCTTCATTTTGGAAACAAAAATTGAGTTGTTTGGTTATAAAAAAAGGCGTTATGCATGGCGTCCAAAAAGAAACAGCATTCCAAGAAAAACACATGCTACCCACTGTAAAATTTGGTGGAGGTTCCATCATGCTTTGGGGCTGTGTGGCCAATGCCGGCATCGGGAATCTTGTTAAAGTTGAGAGTCGCATGGATTCCACTCAGTATCAGCAGATTCTTGAGAATAATGTTCAAGAATCAGTGACGAAGTTGAAGTTACGCCGGGGATGGATATTTCAGCAAGACAATGATCCAAAACACCGCTCCAAATCCTCAGGCATTCATGCAGAGGAACAATTACAATGTTCTGGAATGGCCATCCCAGTCCCCAGACCTGAATATCATTGAACATCTGTGGGATGATTTGAAGCGGGCTGTCCATGCTCGGCGACCATCTAACTTAACTGAACTTGAATTGTTTGTCCAAAATACCTTTATCCAGGAACTGATTAAAAGCTACAGGAAGCGACTAGAGGCTGTTATCTTTGCAAAAGGAGGATTACTAAATATTAATGTCACTTTTCTGTTGAGGTGCCCATACTTTTGCACCGGTCAAATTTTGGTTTAATGCATATTGCACATTTTCTGTTAGTACAATAAACCTCATTTAAATCCTGAAATATTAGGGTGCATTCACACTGAGTAAACGCTAGCTTATTCTGAACGTAAAACACGTTCAGAATAAGCGGCGTCTAAAGCAGCTCCATTCATTTCTATGGGAGCGGGGATACGAGCGCTCCCCATAGAAATGAATGGGCTGCTTCTTTCACTCCGTGCAGTCCCATTGAAGTTAATGGGGAGTGCCGGCGTGTACGCTCCGGCATGAGCAGAGCTTGCCGTATACGCCGGCACTCCCCATTCACTTCAATGGGACTGCACGGAGTGAAAGAAGCAGCCCATTCATTTCTATGGGGAGCGCTCGTATCCCCGCTCCCATAGAAATGAATGGAGCTGCTTTAGACGCCGCTTATTCAGAACGTGTTTTACGTTCAGAATAAGCTAGCGTTTACTCAGTGTGAATTCACCCTTACTGTGTCCATCAGTTATTAGATATATCAAACTGAAATGGCTGTTGCAAATACCAAAATATTTAGAACTAAAAATGATTAAGATTAATAGGGGTGCCCAAACTTTTTCATAGGACTGTATTTCTGTTAGATAGATAGATAGATAGATAGATAGATAGATAGATAGATAGGAGATAGATAGTTGTATATACTTACACATATACCCATCTACTCACACATATACAGTCATATACGCCGCCCAAACTTCCTCCCTGAGGCGGCTGCGTAACGTCGCCTCATTAGAGGTATGGCCCTGTGTATCGCTTATATTTTATTTCCCCTGCCATGTCATATTAATTATTTGTTGCCACTTTCCCTCTTTCTGGGAAACTTTTGTGACGTCTCAGCTGTAGTCATGGTCTTATTCTGTGGTGTGGTCCCGGCTTAGGGGGGCGTTCACACTACCGTCAGTGTCCGACAGGTAGTGTTCGCTCCTAGTGTCCGTTCAAAATCTCGCACAGACATTAGCAGCGGACACGAGCTGTGTCCATGACACTTTTGATTCATTTAAATGGCGATCGGGTGCGTTCTTTTACACTCCGTGCCTGTCCTTAATAGAGATAAGCGAGTACTGTTCGGATCAGCCGATCCGAAAAGCATGCACGCATTGAAATGAATGGACGTAGCCGGCACGCGGAGGGTTAAGCGGCCGGCCGGCGTCAAAGCGGAAGTACCAGGTGCTTCCATTCATTTCAATGCGTGCGTGCTGTTCGGATCGGCTGATCCGAACAGTACTCGCTTATCTCTATTAAGGACAGGCACGGAGTGTAAAAGAACGCACCCGATCGCCATTTAAATGAATCAAAAGTGTCATGGACACAGCTAGTGTCCGCTCCTAATGTCCGTGCAAGATTTTGAACGGACACTAGGAGCGGACACTACCTTTCGGACACTGATGGTAGTGTGAACGCCCCCTTAACTAGCAAAGATTGGGCTCCAAAGCAAAAATTTTCACTTGGGCTCCAACCATGACATAGCTCCCCTTTTCCTGGTCCCCTAAACAGTATAATGCTTCATTTACACACAGAATAATGTCACAAAAGTGGCCTCCAGACAGTATAATGTCCCATAGCAGCTCTTCTTCACAATATAATGTCACGTAGTGACCCCTCCACACAGTATGATGTCATATAGTGTCCCCTCCACACGGAATAATGTCATATATCGGACTCACCACACTTTTAATCTTCCATAGCGCCCCCTCCACAAAGTATTACATCCCATAGTGACCCCTATTTGTTTGAAGCAAATTTTGGGGGTATACCACTCATTAACTTTTTAGACCCCAGAGTATAAAGATCAAAGGCCCAGGAGAGGTGACAAATATAAAAATCAGTGGTACGCTGCTGGGCTCCAGTGCAACTTTCTACTGTTTTCGCTGTTCTTCAATAACGTCACTACAGAGACCCAAAGACAGCATGACATCATGTCAGAGCCCAGGAGAGGTGAGTAACACTGTTTTTTATGGGGGAGGAGTCCTAGAACCTGAACGCAGGTGTGAACCTAGCCTAAGTATGGACATCTGTATATAATCATGTATAACTCCCTTTCATGTACATTTACCTAAAGATTCAGGAAGGGATTAGTTTAGGAAAAGAGGTTTTTGTTAGCTCTTATTATGAAATAAACAAATATTTTTCTTCTTCCAAAGTCAAAAGCAATAAATCAAAGACAGCATAATGAGCTTGTTAGAAAGAAAAGTATTTTTTTATAGACAGTGATAGCCTTAGAAAGATATATGGCAAGGTGTATAGTCACTTCTTTGCCAATATCACATCACACCAGCTCAGTGTTTTTGGGATTTTCCTGCATTTAGATTTTATTAGATTTATTTCTTTCTTCATTTCACTGACAGCAAAAGTAATTGTAAAACCTTCATTTGTGGAATTATAAATAGAAAAAAAGAAAACACTTTTGTTAATTATGGGATTTACTACTAAAATGTAGAATATAAATGTAACAAATTATCTTTTCTACCAGATTGCCAATTAAGACTTATGTACACAAGGACAAGGATACAATGTAACGGCTCCATACAACTTACGAGCTACGTAACCATAATACAGACCTCATAATATTGTAACATTTTGGGGGTTTTATCATTCAGTTTGTGATTGAATCTGCCCTATAGCTCTCCCAAAAAATTGGGGCATGTTTTATGAGATACCGTATTATGAAGTCATGCTGAACATAGGCACACAATAGGATGAAGATTATTTTCCAACATGGTATAAGATATTTGGGTGAATCTTTATTTGCTTAATAGAAAGTATGTCCTAGTGTTGAAATAGTTACAAAGATCACCAAGTAAACATGGGCACGCAGAGTCATAGTTATGTGCAAACTTAAAGGGTTATTGCCATCTTGACAAATAACTGTCAAGATGAGAAAAACTGCTCCTAATCCCAACTTCTAGGGCTGAATGTATGGCAATAACCGAGCTGTGCATAACACAACAGAATGAGCTCTTCTGCTTTGGTAACTGCAGGAGTTACAGTCATAGCATAGTTCCATAGGGTAGGCTGTTTCCCTAACCCCCATTTACCTCTATGGAGTTTATGGAAACATAATTGAACAGCTGTATATGGCTGTCTCCATAACTCCTGTCCAAGGATCCAAGGGAATGGGAGAAGGAGTACTGTAATCCTATATTGGTCAAGATGGGAACACCCCTGTATGGTGGGCACCATATTGGAGATGAACATCCCACCGACAACATGATAGCAGGGGGATGTTTGATTATCATGACAGCCAAACCCTGCAAGGGCTGTTATTATAATTCTTCTATTACACAGGATGCTAGGAACAAGGTTTTATTTGCATATTATTTACCCAGAATTCTTAACAGGGCATGCATGGTCTAATAAATCCCACTGCCTCTCCCTAATGACAGACATGACCCCTTCTGACCCACCATGGACTTCTTGTACTTCTCACACAGCCAGTCCGTGCCCTGCTCTACACTGATGAGAGGAAACAACCTTAAACTGTCAGCGGCTGGGACTCTCTTCTTTTTGTAGGAATTATTCTGGCTTGGCTATTATTCCCAGATTATGCCTTAGGTTTAGTTGAAAACCATGCATTAATCTATAGGGACCTACCTTCCAAAATGTGGTGCCCATTCCTCTTTTCTACCAATGAGATCTTATTTGCATATTCCTTATGCTAGGTTCACACCTGCATTCATGTTTTCGTTCTTTTGGTCCACTTGGGGATCCGAAAAATGGAAACCCAATCCAGTTAATAAGTATCATAGACTATAATGGGGTCCGATGGGCTTCTGATGAGTTTCTGCCTGAAAAATACTTGCAGGACTTTTCTCTCCACATCTTTCAAGTGGAATGCGGAACAGAATCCCAGAACAAAAGCCTGGCAGAATTCGGGGGGCGCAGGTGTGAACCCAGCCGTATCCTGCCACAGGCAAACATTCCTAACACTAGCAAGACTGCCTAAACTGAGTGTCACAAATCCTCTATGCAGAACAAGGGACTTTGCAATGCCTCCGTAAGGAGTGGTTGCTGCACCTTGGCTAGGCACAGCTAAAAACCAACCCCGAGACTGGTGGGTTAACTATAGAGATGAGCGAACAGTAAAATGTTCGAGATTCGATATTCGTTTTGAGTAGCCCCTCAATATTCGACTACTCGAATCGAATATCGAACCCTATTATAGTCTATGGGGGGAAAATGCTCGTTTCAGGGGTAGGCAACGTTCGATCAAATTATACTTACCAAGTCCACGAGTGAGGGTCGGGCTGGATTCTCTGAGAAGTCTTCTCCGAGCCGACTGCACATGCCCGCACTACAAGTGGACATGCCAAGTTGGCTCTGCCCAGGCCCGATGCCTGGCAGAGTGAATTCAGAGCCGGAAGACGCCGTGGGGAAGCTGCAAGGAGAAGACTTCTAAAGGTAGCAGAAGAACCAGAGTTGATTGGCCGACTGTATAGCATTTGGCCAATCAATGCTGGTTCTGCATCGAACTTTTACATTCGAATAGCGAGTGGTACTCGATCGAGTACGAGTATTTCGAATACCGTAGTATTCCATCGAATATCTACTCGATCAAATACTACTCGCTCATCTCTAGTTAACTATATATGCCAAATTCCAAAAGTGTATAAGACTAGATTGTGAATTTCCCTGAGCACAGGTAGTAGCTTTAAAAACAAAAGGCCAATATTTTAGACTTCAGTAAATGTGATAGAATAAAAGAACAGTAACGCAAGCTTTAGCTTTGAAACAGTTCATTGAAAAAGACATACTAAAGGTCAATGACACGCTGAAGAAAAATTAGATGTGATATTGCATACTTTGCATTAATTATGCATTCCTTTTTCCATCATTACAATGCACTTTTGATGCTATTGCAGACTTTTAATAACCGATGAAATGCATTTTACTTGACATTTTCAGCTTCATATTGTATTTTTAGTATTTTGAAGGACTCAAGGTTGTCCTGTCATTATATAGGAGAAATAAAAGGAAATCGATACAATAGAAAAAGAAAGTTTCTCAACAAGGAGAGCTATGACATGTTTTACATTGTGAAGTAAGCAATGGCAGTATCATGTAAGATTGTAGGCTGAGTATAAGAATAGGAAATACAGTATGTTCAAATTAAGATTAAAGAGGATTTCAGGGAATGAAACTGCTTAAAGAGACTTTGACATTTCTACTAACTTGGTATAAACCAACAGTACAAGCAAAATAAGAAACGGTGTGCTATATAATATTACAGAAAAATGCCTCTTTCTCCATTTATCAGACATTTTGCTCCTTCTCTCCCCATACCCGCCTCCTGCACTGATCAATCACTCTCTATTCACTTGTTAAATGTTTTTTTGCAGAGGAGAGATGAAAGGGTTATCACCTTATAGGTGCTGCCCATGGGGAGAAGTGAGGGGAAGAGGGAGCAACTGAAAAGCAAGAACGGCACAGACACACAGATACTGCTGCTGATTCCAGTAAGTGTTTTACTGTCTGACCCCAGGCTGGATCATATGATGACAAGTTGGGGGGAATTCACTATCTACATCAGAGATGGGTGTAAATAGGCATAGATGTAACATGTTGTTGGCCCAAGGCCACTTTGTAATGTTCCTGGCTTCTGCTGGAAATGGAGACTGCTGTGGTCTGATCTTAGACTCCGCCTCATCACACACAAGCCTCTGGCAGAACCAGCATTGATTGGCCGAATGCTGTACACTGGCCAATCAATGCTGGTCAATTCATCTCTGCCTTCAGTATAATGTTCCCCATCTATCTCTGCCCCTAGGTTACTGTTCCTCCTCAATTTGTAGTCAGTTTAACATAAAAACACTGATACTCAACTTTCCTTGATCCGTGGCAATTCTGTCTGCAGTTTCAGTCTGTTCTGGTCCAGCACTGAGCTCCAGGCGCGATGTGATGATGTCCACATGAATCATGCAGAGAGTAAAGGACTGCAAGCACCACTTTTCTCTCCTCATGTTTTTTGCGGAAACCACATGGACCCCATTGTAGTCTATGGGGTCCATGTGGTTTCTTGGCTAACTCCATTGACTGAAGTGCTAGTGCCCTGTATCACTGTGCAGCATTTGCTTCTATGGAGCACCGGTCATGCAAGCACATTGGCGCTTCCTCCACAAGAAGGATGCAGGGGGATTTTCAGTCCCTGGTACTATTGGATTATTGAGTGACTAGTAATGTAAGGCTTCATTCACATTGATGAGAATAAAAATGAATTTGAGGTGGACATTAATCTCAGGTTTCTCTTCATGAAGAAAACCGCTAAAACAACCGGAAGCCCCAGAAGAGGTGAAGCAAGGTGAGTATAACAGTTTGTTATTTTTTACTCACCTTCCTTGGTCCTCCACGTATTCTACTCTGGGGTCTGAGGAGACCCTAGACTCTAGGGTCTAGAGTATACTAGGGTACCTTGAATTGAAAAAATAGTGTTTAATTGGTGGAAAAATTTGGGTTGAATCCAGTTCTGTCTGAATTGCTTCACTCCTCCCTACTGAAAATCAACGGTAGATTCTGCAGTGGGAACGTTATTCTCTATCTATGTGAATATGGGATATGTAATGGGACAACCCCTCTGTTAGCAGGTAATACCATACCTCTACCATAATGCAGAATGCCTGTCCAGTGGTTTATGGTTTTGTACATTGTAAAGAATTCTGTTTTAGGTACTGAAATGCTGAATGTGTGTACAAAGAATAATTTAGAGAAATTTTGCTCTAAACTGCTTTTTTTGTTTGTCTTTGAGTTACACCATCGATGATCACGTCATGATTAAAGTTCAATGATGCTGAAAGGAAAACTACAAGCCTTAGCAACAATTTAATTTGAAAGTTAAGCATGGATGATCGGGCCGAGAATGATAGTACAAGGAGGCGATGGCACTAAATCATCTTCCCCATTCTATACTTTTACATCACTTAAGCCTTAGTTGTAGTACGCTCCTAAATGAAAGGAAAAATCATGAGCGAAGAAATTAAAGCAAACTTTGTCTGCAGTTTTATTCTGTAAGCACAATGGACATCTTGTATATCGCTGTAATTCTCTAACAGATCAAAACTTCTTTTCACATAATTGTCAATATCGAGAAATATTGACTTAACATTGAGGTTACCTAGAATGAATACAACTGTAGAAAAACTCGTAGGCTAGGTTCAAACTTGCACCGGGCCCACTGGGGGACCTGAACGATGGTGAGCTGTACACTAAAACAGCGGGTTACCGGACTACTAGACTATAATGGGGTCCGGTGAGTGTTCCTCAGGTCTCCGCTGAAACCGGTGGAGAATAAACTCATCTGTGCAGGACCTCTTCTCTCCGCCGATTTCGTAATCTGCAGCTGAGACTCCATTGCAAAAAAGTGAACATAGCCTTAGCTGAGATGTATTAAATCTTAGTGTATGTACAAGGTGAGGGCTATGGGGGCAGCTCGCATTTTTGAAGAGGGTACTCTGATGGTACTGTAACAAGGCAGCATTATTCATATACACTTTATAGTGACATTACTTTTATTTAAATACAGCCTTAACTTTAGGCAAAACAATAGGAAACAAAATCCTGCTCGTCTGAGCTACTAACTAAACAGTGATAATAAACTAACTATACATGTGGCTTACAAACAGCGACACAAACTAACCAATAAGCATGATACTGTCTCACCAGACTCAGAGTAACAGAACAGACCTAGACGCCTCTCTCTGGATCTTCGCTGAAGTGCAGGCTCTTCAGCTTTTTATAGGCCAGCGATGAGCCTATCAGCCACATCTGGGTTAAAGCCTACTCCAGTCCCGCACTGGATCACACATAGGTCAGAAACCTCCGCTGATGAGTTGAAATCGGGACATGCCTCCCGCCGACTGGGGGGGGGGGGGTGCTGATGGCAGCCAGGCATCAACACTGAACCTGCATTCTATGCTGGGACAGGCAAGTGCTGGGGGGCCCCAGGAGGCTCTGTGGGCCCCGGCACTTGCCCAACTATGCCGTGTGCTGACGCCGGCCCTGTATTCTGGAGTCTCTTCAGATCCCAGAATATAAAAAATGGATGCCAAGGCGGAAGTACAGAAACATAATTTATACTATATTATTATATAAAAAATTTTTATACTATATCATTGCATAATAATTTTAAACCAACCTTTTTCGACTTGAGTTAGATAAGCGACACTCCGTTTCTGGAATCGGAACTACAAGATTCCTTTAATGTCACCGGAAAATCAGAAAATGTTCCTGGGGCGGTCAAATGACTGCCCATCGATCTAGTTAACTATAGATTTTTGCAACAGTAAGTAACTTACTAAGTAAGTAACAGTAAGTAACTAAGTAAGTAAGTAAGTAACAGTAAGTAACTTAGAAGGCAGGTCGTGGAGGGGGGGGGGGGTAGCTTATTTTACAATTATCAATTTATACCAGACAACCCCTTTAAGATGGCCTACATTTGCACCATTAGTAAAGGTGGACCAATATATATATATTACAAATCTGTACAACCTTTTATCATTTCCTCTAAGTAAAACCTTCCAAGTTTACAGGTCAACTAACAGATCTCATTAGGGTTGAGCGATCGGGATTGTAAAAGATCGGCTCCCGACCGGCGATTGAGCAAATTTCACGATCGGGAGGAAAATGATCGGAAATCGAATTTTGAAATTTCAAGATCGGCTCAACCCTAGTTCTCATTTACTTGAACAGAAAACTGTACCTAAATTTTCTATTCAACAATATGTCATCTCCAATATAAAATTTTAGAAAAGTTTTTTTTTTTTTCGATATATACATATATCTGGCATAAACAGGCATTGTCAAGGAGACGTGCACGTAGATGTTGTCTCCATTGTATATATTACATGTAAGTGTTTCTTAACCTTCAGAAATGATTCTAGTATCTAAAAGCTAGCAATTATTTGCAATTTTCCCAGTCAGCCATTTAATGTCCCCACTTTGAAGTACTATTATGTCATTTTTAATTATAATTTCTTCCCTCTTCTATTGAATGGACCATCAGACATCATCCTAATATATAAAATGATATATCTCCTAAATAGTTCTTGATGACATTGAAATTATTGATTGACATAAAGTACATAAAGCAGAAAAAAAGCACAAAGCATATAATTTTCTGCTCCTTATAATTCATGTAACAGTAGTCAAAGGCTTAAACAGACATAATGCAGCGTTACATCATTGTTACAGAGCAGTAATGGCTTATTTCAGGTAGATAGACGTATTACATTTAGTACAATTCAAATAGCATCCTAGACGTATTATACTGTATATTTTATCAGTATTATGGTATATCGTGAAGGGCCTTGAATGAGAAAGACATCTTTGATTTTTATGATACAAGTACCGGTATGACCTACAAAGATTGGAAAAAGAAGGAAGGTCCAAGTAAAAGTAATCCTGAAAATCTAGTTATCAGTACAGATGGGTGAACCCATCAATGCTGGTTCATCCCAGGCCAAACTTGTCCGGCATGAGCCACAAGTGCTATTATTATAGTCTGAGGTCTCCTCAGACCCCAGAGTATAATAAGTGGAGGCCCAGGGGAGGTAAGTAAAAATAGCAAACAGTTATAAGTTATACTCACCTCTCCTGGGCATTCTAGCGTCCATCAGTCTCCTGCCATGCTCCTATGGCCTCTGACTAATGTCACCCCCCCCCCCCCCCCCGGGGTTACTGCTGAGGCCTGTAAATGGACATTGGGACATGGGGTGCGTTCAGGGCTGGCGTGGGGGGGGGGGGAGGGAGGGAATTGGGCAATTGCCTAGGGCCCCCACAGCTTAAGGGGCCCCCTGTGCTGCCTAATATTTAACCGACATGCTTATTCAACCAATGGACTATCCATTCTCATTGTCAGAGAGCAGGATCACCCACTGTGTGGGCAGCTGCTGGGCCGTGCAAGCAGGGACTTTTAAGAGCTACTGTATGAGAGCCTGAGGTAGTAGTCCCGCCTCCTCCGAGGCAAATTTAGCTACGCCCAATTTTACATTGACTCTGCCCATTCTCATTTATTTTTCATGTGCCCCCACACAGTATAATCCTCCTACAGTCACCCGTAAATTATATGTCCCCACATTATAATGTCCCCTTCCAACTGCCCCACAGCATTAAGACCCTCTCCTGGTGCCCCAGTCTAAACTGACAGAAACTAAAAGGGACCTGAAACTGGAGCAGCTGGAGGGGACATTAAACAGTGGAGGTAGTTGGAGGGGATAAACAGTGGAGGTGGTTGGAGGGGAGCAATACATTAATGGCAGCTGGAGCGGTACATGAAACTGGGGGCAACTAGAGGCAAACAGTTCCCCTCCAGCTACTCCCACGGTTTAATGTCCTCCTCCAGTGACCGCCATTGTTTAATATCCCCCTATAGTTGTCCCCATTTTAATGTCCCTCTTAATCTCCCCCAGTTTAATTGCCTCCTTCATGTGTCCCTGTTTAATATCCCCCTTCATCTGCCCCCAGTTTAATGTCCCCCTATGTCTGCCCCAGCTCAATGTCCCCCCTCCATCTCTGCCCCCAGTTTCATGTGCCCCCTCCCTCTCTGTCCTCAGTATAATGTCCCCCCTCCATCTCTGCCCCAGTATAATGTCCCCCATCCAGCTCTGCCCTCAGTATAATGTCCCCCCTCCATCTCTGCCCCAGTATAATGTCCCCCATCCAGCTCTGCCCCCAGTATAATGTCCCCCTCCATCTCTGCCCCAGTATAAGGTCACCCTCCATCTCTGCCCCAAGTATAATGTTCCCCTTCCATCTCTGCCTCCAGTATAATGTTCCTCATCCTTCTCTGCCCCAGCATAATGTTCCCCATCCTTCTCTGCCCCAGTATAATGTCCCCCTTCCATCTCTGCCCCCAGTACAATGTCCCCCTCCATCTCTGCCCCCAGTATAATGTCCTCCCTCCATCTCCACCTCCAGTATAATGACCCACTCCATCTCTGTGCCCAGTATAATGTTCCCCATCCTTCTCTGCCCCAGTATAATGCCCCCCTTCCATCTCTGCCCCCAGTACAATGCCCCCCCTCCATCTCTGCCCCAGTATAATGTCCTCCCTCCATCTACGCCTCCAGTATAATGACCCCCTCCATCTCTGCCCCCAGTATAATGACCCCCTCCATCTCTGCCCCCAGTATAATGTTCCCCCTCCATCTCTGCCCCCAGTATAATGTCCCGCCTCCATCTCTGCCCCCAGTATAATGTCCCCCCTCCATCTCTGCCCCCAGTATAATGTGCCCCCTCCATCTCTGCCCTCAGTATAATGTTACCCTTCCATCTCTGCCCCCAGTATAATGTCCCCCCTCCATCTCTGCCCCTAGGTTACTGTTCCTAATCAATTTGTCATCAGTTTAACATAAAAACACTGATACTCACCTTTCCTCGATCCTCTGCCATTCTGTCTGCAGTCTCAGTCTGTTCTACTTCAGCACTGAGCTCTGGGCGCAATGTGATGACATCCACACGAATCATGCAGAGAGAAAAGAACTGCAAGCACCACTATTCTCTCCTCATGGTTTGTGCGGAAACTGAGTGGAAACCACATGGACCCCATTGTAGTCTATGGGTGCAGCAGCAGCATGCACTGAGGACACATAACACCGGGCGTATAAAATGATGATGATGATGATGATGATGAAGCCAGACAGGGTCTAACTCACTCCTCACCTCACACAGTCAAATAGCAGGGGAAGGGAGCAGGGCAGATCTAAACAGTGAGCATCATCTCCCTCCAAAACTCCTGACCCTGGGACTATATTTACTCAGTCATACCTCATTGCCACCATATACACTTTTACACCATTTTATAGCCTGTAGCAGGTCCTCACAGTCATCTATGTTACAGGCTTCTGGTCACAGATCCTTCATAGGGACGGGGGCAGATACCTGGGAGGGTGGAGCTAAACAACAAGGGGAGGGGAAAGCTGTGGAGCAGTTACATTGAGAGGTAACTCCCGGGAAGTCACAGCAGCCCATGCAGACATTGTAACTGCATCATGGTGTCTTGCAGTTAAAACTGGGGTCAAATAAGAAGCAAAGTCTAAGAGTCACCAACCGGCAGCCGAGTGGGCCCCTTCAGTAGCCTGGTGCCCTGGCACTTGCCTGGGTATGCCGGGCGCTGATGCCGGTCCTAGCACATCTATATGTCATGTGTATACATACAGTGTCTTCATTCTGTGCATTAAAATGTATGATCTCACCTATATTAAGGTGGCCTAGAACTATTATGAAACACTCTTTTAGGTCATTAGTAGAGATCAGCGAACACTAAATTGTCTGAGGTTTGAAATCCGATTCGAACAGCCGCACACTGTTCGACTGTTCGAACAGATTTCGAACCCCATTATAGTCTATGGGGGGGGGGGGGAATGCTCGTTTCAGGGGTAGGCAAAATTCGATAAAATCATACTTACCAAGTCCACGAGTGACGGTCGGGCTGGATTCTGCTTGAAGTCTTCTCCCGGCGCAGGGTCCCTGCGTCTTCTTCCGGGTGGAATTCACTCTGCCTAGGCATCCGGCCTAGGCAAAGCCGACTGCGCATGCACGGGCATGCTCGCGCATGCGCGGGCATGCATGCGCAGTCGGCTCTGCCCAGGCCCGACACCTTAGCAGAGCCGACTGCGCATGCGCGTGCATGCCCGCCCATGCGCAGTCAGCTCTGCCTAGGCTGGATGCCTAAGTAGAGTGAATTCCACCCAGAAGAAGACGCGGGGACGCAGCGCGGAGAAGATTTCGGAAAGGTAAGAGAAGAACCAGCGTTGATTGGCAGAATATATAGCATTCTGCCAATCAACGCTGGTTCTGCATCGAACCTTAAACTTTGAACAGCTAGCAGTGTTTGATCGAGTACGAGTATTTCGAATACCGTAGTATTCGATCGACACCTACTCGATCGAACACTACTCACTCATCTCTAGTCACTAGACATCGCCTTCATAGTAGACTAGCCCTGATAGACCGCAAAAGCTTAGCCACTCTATAAGAACTCACATCACAAATGTATTGTTCATAGGAATGTCATTTATGAAAAGCAAAAATTAAGATAGTCTATGTACAAAAATGCAGGAAAAATCCTTGGTGCACCAAAAAGGTAATAGCTTCTTACAAACTAAGGCCCAGTTCACATCTGCATTTGGCTTTCCACTTGGGGATCCCCTGAACGGCAACCGATACACATAAAAAAGCAGTTGCCTAAGAAAATCCACAGACGCCATAGACTATAATGGGGTCCGTTTGGTTTCTGCTCAGTTTCCGCACAAAACATGTGGAGAAAAAAAAATATTGCGTAAAATCCCAGTATTATTTCCATAAAAAGCGATTTTATTCTGTAAAATAAGGGGGCGTTCACACTACCGTCGGTGTCCGACATGTAGTGTCCGCTCCTAGTGTCCGCTCAAAATCTGTCATGGACATTAGCAGCGGACACTAGCTGTGTCCGTGACACCTGTCATTCACTTGAATGGGCATCGGGTGCGTTCTTTTGCACTCCGTGCCCGTCCTTTCCTGTCCGCAAGAGAAGATGTCCGACTTCTCAAGCGGACAGAAAAACCCTACATGCAGGGTTCCTCTGTCCACTTGAGAAGTCGGACATCTTCTCTTGCGGACAGGAAAGGACGGGCACGGAGTGCAAAAGAACGCACCCGATGCCCATTCAAGTGAATGACAGGTGTCACGGACACAGCTAGTGTCCGCTCCTAATGTCCGTGACAGATTTTGAGCGGACACTAGATGCGGACACTACATGTCGGACACCGACGGTAGTGTGAACGCTCCCTAACCCATATAATAAAGTTAGCATGTTAACTAAATATTTGGAAAAAAAATAACAGCAAAATTACTTGTTCCTCCCCCCGTGGATGATAAAAGCTAATCATAACAACAAACATATGGCTCTGGAATTGCGGTGACATAAAAAGCCATACTATTCCATTGGATGAGCTAT